>NW_026880657.1:0-32641 GCF_032173495.1 Musca vetustissima | reverse complement strand
AAACAGGACTATTATCATGAAATTATATGAAATAAAATATGTGATATTTATCTAAATGTGAAGCGACATAGATCTATCCATAAACATATCATTCGTTTTTTTTACAATGGAACAAAAGTATGTAAATCGACTTCAAACAAATATCAATAGGTCATCCGTTGGGATAGGTCTGTACTTCTAGAAAACCCAACTACGTTATTCTGTGCTCAATTTTGTACGTTGTGCAATATTTGATGTCAATCTAACAAATATGAGGAGTTTGATGCACAATTTACTTATATATGGATGCTATATATTTGTCACAGGTTAGGTTATACTAATTTCAGTACGTTTTGTTCCTATCAGCCATATATTGGTTCATTGGTGCGTCAATTACTTAAAATCAATCTATAATAAATCTCAACCGATTTTCACTAAACTTGGCACATATTATTCTGGATTAAACTCAAAACGCTATGCAACATAAGAAATTGGTACATTATTTAGATTAAATCGGACGAAAATATATATATCTAGATCAGAATCGATTTTCACAAAACTCAGCACACATCATTCCATCATCAATTCAGAACGCTATGTCAAATTTTGTGCAAATCGAAGGATACATGTGGTGCACCATTAACATTAAATCGGACGAAAATATATATGGGAGCTATATATAAGTCTTGGGCGATTTTCACGAAACTTGCCACACATCATCCTGGATTAAATTCAAAACGCTATGCAACATAAGAACTTGGTACATTATTTAGATTAAATCGGATGAATATATATATATATATATATATATATAGACTGGATTGATTTTCACGAAACTCAGCACACATCATTCCAGCATCAATTCAGTACGTTATGTTCAATTTCGTGCAAATCGAAAGATATATGGGACTTTGGTGCACCATTTACATGAAATCGGACGAAACTATATATGGGAGCTATATCTAAATCTGAACCGATTTTCACGAAACATACCAGATATCATTCTAGGATCAATTCAGTACGTTATGCCAAATTTCGTGCAAATCGAAATATATATATGGACTTTGGTGCACCATTTACATGAAATCGGACGAAACTATATATGGGTGCTACATCTAAATCTTTACCGATTTTCTCGAAACTAGGCAGACATCATTCTAGGCTTAATCCAGTACGAGATGTCAAATTTGGTGCAAATCGAAAGACATATAGGGACTTTGGTGCACAATTTACATGAAATCGGACGAAACTATATATGGGAGCTATATCTAAATCTGAACCGATTTTTCCCAATTTCAATAGGGTTCGTCCTTGGGCCAAACAAATGAGCTGTGCCAAATTTCATCCAATCCGGATCATTAATGCGACCTGTACTTTGATCACAAAAATACATGGACAGACAGACGGACGGACGGACATGCTTAAATCGACTTAAAAAGGGATTCTATGCATATTCTCAAAAGGAACCATGGGTCTATCTCGTTTCCTTGTGCCTGTTACAAACATATGCACAAATACATAATACACTGTACCACAGTGTGGTGAAGGGTATAAAAACCGTTTATAGGGATATTGACCGCATTTTCTAAACTCAGTTATTATACTTAGCATTTTAAAGAGGAATTTTTATAAGATTATTTTTTCAAATAGCATCAGAGCAATAAGCATGTATTTTTTTAAAGAATATTGTTTTCAAATACCATCAGAGTGGATATTTAAAGAATATTTTTTCACATACCATCATTAAATCGTCTCAATTGCCATCTTTAAATTACACATCAAAAAACAATGACCGCAATTGTCAATAATTTAACTTCAATCCAAAACATTTGCGACATACTTGTCGTTTAGTAGTCGATAATAAAAAAACCTTGCCGCAATTCTCTTTATAAGCTATAACATCAATGACCAGTTTTTCGTTGCTGTAGTAACTTAATTTCGAAGGCTAAACCAAACAAACCAAAAAAAAAACTTTTTTCGCTTTTTTATCCAACATGATAAGAAGATTTATTTAACATTTCTTCAAAGCATAAAATATTTGGAAAGCAAACACACACATTGTCGTATGGTCGTAAATATTTAAGTGCCATTCGTGGAGAAATGAAATGGAAAGTCAAAGAAATCATAAATTTAATTGACTCGTAGTGGTCGCTTTTCTTAGATTTGCACTTCAGACATCAAATGTGAATTGGGGCAGAGATAATAAAATGAAATAGCTCTAGAGAGTGTCTGGCGACTGGACGACCACTCGTCCATTAGGGACTGGCGAACTTAGTGAATAGGTGAAATGTTAAGTGCATTGACATAATAGATAAATGTAAGTACGGCAAAGAGATCAGACCACAAAGAGAATCATTTTTATGTCGTATAGACATATAGACATTTTATGGTCGGAGATTATTCAATTGGTAGTAATAAGCAGTTTTAGGGGAATGAGATATAATGTTGCATTAAATGTATGAAATAACATTCAATGCGGAGTTTTAGAAATAAATAAAAGTAAACATTTTATTAAAATTATTTTTAATAACTATTAAAATGATGAAAGTAAATGCTTTAGATAATAATTTATGAAGGACCATAAGAGTGGATTTTTAGATAATAGTTTTTTTTCGGATTAAAAGTCCAAAAGCGTGGATTTTTTAAAGAACATTTTTAGAAATTTAAAAAGTTGAGGAGTGGGGTTTTTAAATATTTTTTTAGGAATTCAAATAGGAAGAATCGTGGAATTTACAAAAAAAAAAAAAAAAAATTGCGTTTATTATGAACAAGTCACCAAATTAAAAAAATGTCATTATATGCACAGTTGTTTTTTATACCCTTCACCACACTGTGGTACAGGGTATTATGTCTTTGTGCATATGTTTGTAACAGGCAAAAATAATCGAGATAGACCCATGGTTCCTTCTGAGAATATGCATAGAATCACTTTCTGAGTCGATTTACGCATGTCCGTCTGTCCGTCCGTCTGTCCGTATATATTTTCACCCGATATAGGCACCAAAGTACCTATATATCATTCGATTTGCACGAAATTTGGCATAGCGTACTGAATGAGGTCCAAAATGATGTGTGCTGAGTTTCGTGAAAATCGGGTCAGATTTAGATATAGCTCCCATATATATTTTCGCCCGATATAGGCACCAAAGTACCTATATATCATTCGATTTGCACGAAATTTGGCATAGTGTACTGAATTAGGTCCATAATGGTGTGTGCTGAGTTTCGTGAAAATCGGTTCAGATTTAGATATAGCTCCCATATATATTTTCGTCCGATTTAAGGTAAACGTGGCACCAAAGTACCTATATATCTTTCGATTTCCACGAAATTTGGCATAGCGTACTGAATTAGGTATAGAATGATGTGTGTTAAGTTTCCTGAAAATCGGTTCAGATTTAGATATAGCTCCCATATATATTTTCGTCCGATTTAATTTAAATGGTGCACCAAAGTCCCTATATATCTTTCGATTTGCACGAAAGTTGGCACATCGTAATCAATTAGGAATATAATGGTGTGTGTTAAGTTTCCTAAAAATCGGTCCAGATTTAGATATAGCTCCCATATATATTTTCATCCGATTTAATCTGAATGGTGCACCAATGTCCCTATATATCTTTCGATTTGCACCAAAGTTGGCACAGCGTAATGAATTAGTTATAGAATGGTGTGTGTTAAGTTTCCTGAAAATCGGTTCAGATTTAGATATAGCTCCTATATATATTTTCGTCCGATTTAATGTAAATGGTCTACCAAAGTCCCTATATATCTTTCGATTTGCACGAAATTTGGCACTGCGTTATGGATGAGGTCTGGAATGATGTGTGTTAAGTTTCCTGAAATCGTTGAAATCGGTTCAGATTTAGATATAGCTTCTATTTCATCTGTTGAATATGCTCAAAGTGGTGAAGGGTATCATATAGTCGGCCCCGTCCGACTTTACTACTTTCCTTACTGGTTGTACTTGAAATTGAAAAGCGGTCAAAATGACCGCCTTCGCCAATCTAGTGTTAAATAATAATTTTTGATGGGCCATGAGTGTTTATTTCTAGAGAATTTGTTTCCAGGATTTAAAAGCCAAAAGCGTGTTTTTAACGATACTACGATACTTTTAACGAATTAAAATTGCCATAAGCCTGAAATATTTAAAGATTTTTCTTAGGATGAAAAGTGTCATCAGTGTAATTTTTTATACCCGCCACCATAGTATTCCGTCTGTCCGTCTGTGTGTCCGTATGTCTGTTGTAATCACTCTAGCGTCTAAACGAGTTGAGACAGATCGCCAAAATTTTGCACAGAGTCGTCTTTTGTCTGCAGGCAGGTCAAGTTCGAAGATGGGATATATCGGTCCACGTTTAGACATAGCTTCCATATAAGGGTACCCCTCAATTTTCCGTATTTTTGGGTTCTTGAGCGCGTTTTTCAACCGAATTCGCTAAAATTTGGTATATTGAGTTGCTATTGGGTACCCAATTTCTCCACAAAAAATTATACATATAGGTCCATTTTTGCTGGTAGCCCCCATATAACGGTACCCTCTAATTTTCAGTATTTTGGGGGTTTTGATCGTAGTTTTCAACCGAATTGGCAGTAATTTAGTCCTGTGGGTTCTTATTTGGTAGCAAATCTCTCCACTAAAAATTATAAATATAGGTCCATTTTTTCTGGCAGCCCCCATATAAGGGTACCCCCCAAATGTCGGTATTTTGGGGTTCTTGAGCACGTTTTTCAACCGAATGCGCTGAAATTTGGTACAATTGATTCTTATTGGGTGTCAAATATCTCCACCAAGAATTATAAATATAGGCCCATTTTTTCTGGTAGCCCCCATATAAGGGTACCCCCCAAATGTCGGTATTTTGGGGTTCTTGAACGCGTTTATCAACCGAATTCGCTGAAATTTGGTATTTTGTAGTCGTATATGGTAAAAAATTTCCCTACAAAAAAGTATTAACATGCACCCCCTTTTTGGGGCAGTCCCCATATAACCCCCTTTTTATACCCTTCACCACACTGTGGTACAGGGTATTATGTCTTTGTGCATATGTTTGTAATATTTGCAAAAATAATCGAGATAGACACATGGTTCCTCTTGAGAATATGCATAGAATCACTTTCTGAGTCGATTTATGCATGTCCGTCCGTCCGTCCGTCTGTAGATGTTAAATTGTAAACAAAGTACAGATCGCATTTATAATCCAATTTGGATGAAATTTGGCATATGTCACTTATTTGGCCCAAGGACGAACCCTATTGATATTGGGAAAAATCGGTTCAGATTTAGATATAGCTCCCATATATAGTTTTGTCCGATTTAAGGAAAATGGGTCTCCAAAGTCCCTATATATCTTTCGATTTGCATGAAATTTGGCACAGAGTACTGAATTAAGTCCGGAATGATGTGTGTCAAGTTTCGAGAAAATCGGTTCAGATTTAGATATAGCTCCCATATATAGTTTCGTCCGATTTAAGGTATATGGTGCACCAAAGTCCCTATATATATTTCGATTTGTACGAAATTTGGCATAACGTACTGAATTGAGCCTAGAAAGATGTCTGCCAAGTTTCGAGAAAATCGGTCCAGATTTCTATATAGCTCCCATATATAGTTTCGTCCGATTTCATGTAAATGATGCACCAAAGTCGCTAAATATATTTCTATTTGCACGAAATTTGGCATAAAGTACTGAATTGAGTCTTGAATGAATGTATGCCAAGTTTCGAGAAAACCGGTCCAGATTTCTATATAGCTCCCGTATATAGTTTCGTCCGATTTCATGTAAATGGTTCACCAAAGTTTCTATATACCTTTCGATTTCCACGAAATTTGGAATAACGTACTGAAAATCGGTCCAGATTTAGATATAACTCCCTTTTATTATAGGCTGATAGGAACAAAACGTTCTGAAATTAGTATAACCTAACCTGTGACAAGTTTGTTTGAAATCGCTTAATATTTGGATAGAGCTTCCATATATATTTTCGCCCGATTTCAAGTAAATTGTGCATCAAACTCCTCATGTTAGTCAGATTGACATCAAAGTTTGCACAACTTACAAAATTAAGCATAGAATTACGTAGTTGCGTTTTCGTGAAGTACGGACATAGCCCAACGGATGACCTATTTATATTTGTTTGAAGTCGATTTACATACTTTATGGATAGATCTAGGTAGATTCATATTTAGATAAATATCACATAGTTTATTTCATCCAATTTTTAATAGTCCTGTTTAATATACCCATAGTGGTGAAGGGTATCATATAGTCGGCCCCGTCCGACTTTACTACTTTCCTTACTGGTTTTATATTAAAATAGTTATCTGATTTGTTACGCGTTTTAATTTTGGTTCTAAGACTCTGTTGTAATCATTTCACCTGCGGAGGATAGCGAGATAAAAAATTAGAACGTAAGGTTCGATAATGAACTATAGCCGCATTTAGACCTAGCCCCTGTGTGGAGGTACCAGAAGAAGTGGACCGATATTCCCCATCTTCGAATTTGAACTAAGTTTGGAAGAAATAATAAGATGTGCGAGGTTTGAATGAAATCCAACTTTACTGAAACGGATTTGGTCCAAAGAAACATGGGGTCTAGAACCAATATTTCGATGAGGCACATTTTCATTGTGTTAAAGTGTATACACCGTCATTAGCTGTAAGGCTGGAGGTATAATTGTCCATTAAAATTTTCTGAAATTTGTATTGTTGTTTACATTATGGTTTACATAATCCGTTTTTAGAAATGTCGGTATAGGTCCACTTTTTGACATGTTCCCTATATTTTCATTTCTAGTACCTGCCCGTATATCTATGGTGGAGGGTATCCAAAGTTCGGCCCGGCCGAACTTAACGCTTTTTCACTTGTTAAACTTAGATTCATCGGATCTTGTGTCCCTTATTACCGTTTTTATATAAGTTGTTAATGTGTTTCATGAAAAGTGAACTTTAATAATAAGATTAATTTATTATTGAGGTTTATAAAACAGTGATTTCCATTTTTTTAAACTCATCGTAAACCAATGTCTTGTTTTGCCTGTGGTACAGGGTATTATGTCTTTGTGTATATGTTTGTCCGTCTGTCCGTCCGTCCGTCCATGTATTTTTGTTAACAAAGTACAGGTCGCATTTATGATCAGATTTGGATGAAATTTGGCACAGATCACTTAATTGGCCCAAGGACGAACCCTACTGAAATTGAAGAAAATCGGTCCACGCTTAGGCATTGCTCCCGTATAAGGGTACCCCCAAATTTTCGGTATTTTGAGGTTCTTGATTTTGAGGTTCTTTGGGTAGCAAATCTCCCTACCAAAAATTATAAATAAAGGTCCATTTTGTCGGATAGCCCCCATATAAGGGTACAGGGTATTATGTTTTTGTGCATAGAAAACGAGAAAGTCACATGATTCCTTTTGAGAATATGCATAGACTCACTTTTTAAGTTGATTTATGCATATCCGTCTGTCCGTCCATGTATTTTTGATAACAAAGTACAGGTCGCATTTGTGATTCGATTTCGATGAAATTTGGCACAGTTTACTGATTGGCCCAAGGACGAACCCTATTAAAATTGGGAAAAATCGGTTCAGATTTAGATATAGCTCCTACATATATTTTCGTACGTACTGATTTCGTGAAAATCGGTTCGATTTGTACGAAATTTTGCATAGCGTACTGAATTAAACCTAGAACGATGTGTGTTAAATTTCGTGAAAATCGGTTCAGATTTAGATATAGCTCCCATATATATTTTCGTCAGATTTTAGGTAAATAGTGCACCAAAGTCTCCATATATTCTTCGATTTGCACGAAATATGGCATAACGTACTGAATTAAGTCTAGAAAGATGTGTGTAAAATTTCGTGAAAATCGGTTCAGATTTATATATAGCTCCCATATATATTTTTGTCCGATTTTATGTAAATAGTGCACCAAAGTCCCTATATATCCTTCGATTTAAGTCTAGAAAGATGTGTGTAAAATTTCGTAAAAATCGGTTCAGATTTAGATATAGCTCCCATATATTTTTTCGTCCGATTTTACATAAATGGTGCACCAAAGTCCCTATATATCCTTCCATTTGCACGAAATTTGGCTCAGCGTAATGAATTAGGTCTAGAATTATGTGTGTTAAGTTTCCTGAAAATCGGTTCAGATTGAGATATAGATCCCATATATATTTTTGTCCGATTTTAGGTAAATAGTGCACCAAAGTCCCCATATATCCTTCGATTGGCACGAAAATTGGCATAACGTATTCAATTAAGTCTAGAAAGATGTGTGTTAAATTTCGTGAAAATCGGTTCAGATTTAGATATAGCTCCCATATATATTTTCGTCAGATTTTAGGTAAATAGTGCACCAAAGTCTCCATATATTCTTCGATTTGCACGAAATATGGCATAACGTACTGAATTAAGTCTAGAATGATGTGTGTAAAATTTCGTGAAAATCGGATCAGATTCAGATATAGCTCCCATATATATTTTTGTCCGATTTTAGGTAAATAGTGCACCAAAGTCCCTATATATCCTTCGATTTGCACGAAATTTGGCATAACATATTCAATTAAGTCTAGAAAGATGTGTGTAAAATTTCGTAAAAATCGGTTCAGATTTAGATATAGCTCCCATATATTTTTTTGTCCGATTTAATGTAAATGGTGCACCAAAGTCTCGTAATATCTTCCGATTTGCACGAAATTTGGCTCAGCGTAATGAATTAGGTCTAGAATGATGATGATAGTTAAATTTCCTAAAATCGGTCCAGATTTAGATATAGTAGTATCGGTTGCAGAATGAAATGTTTATGGATCCAATTTCATTTTACAGGTACTTTAAAAGTGCTACGTCTGTTAGGATTCATCTGTTGAAAATATCCAAAGTGGTGAAGGGTATCATGTAGTCATATATAAACCTCTTGATTTTTGAAACAGCGTTTACAGAATAATTTCCATCCTTAGTAGGTAATCGTTTTCCAAAAACACCTTACTTTAAGTAATATCACCTTAATTTATCAAAAAATAATAATTTCATTAAAAACTTTTTTTTGTATTGGAATAAAAATGTAAATACCTTATCATGTTAACTAGAAAATTCCAATGAATATTTTTATTGATCCTTTCTATTGAATAAACCCCTCTTTAGCACACATTTGCCAAATCTGATTGTGTAATGGTGAAAATTAATAAACAACAAACGAAATAAAAAAGTGGAAAGCAATGCTAAAAAGAGGCAAACAGCACAAAAAAAGAAAACAGCAACAGCAAATTCCAAAACCCGAAGAAATGCCAACCAAATATGTTTGGTATTCAAAATATTTCAACACGTTCTAATTTATGTGAGATTTTGGGAGTGTGTGTGTGTATGAGTATCGGTGCTAGTGTGTATTTTCTCTTTTTAACTTGAATTTCCAATCAGACCATGTGTTTGGCCATAAAATTCCTTTTTAACTGATTGGGTTTTCCACAAAATTGTGTGATTGTGCTCGCTGAAGTGTATCTAAATAGGACTGTGGTTTCAAAGTAAAACGAAATGGGTTTACTGCAGGATATAGAGACATTTTAGGGGATGCATAAGCTAAACGAATTTAAAATCTCTAATGTAAAATATTGGTATATTGTCAAAAGAATTAATAAAAGGGGACCTCAATTTATATTCAAGAATTTTTGAAATTTCCCCTTGAAATGTTAGAGAAACATGCTTGAGTAGTTTTAGAAATAATAATGAAATAATCGAATAAAATCGATGTTTCGAAACCGGCAAGGGGTGTTTGTATGGCTTGACAATTATAGATTTTTGTTAAAGGAGGTTGAATTCTTACGACCGCTTGGATGACACATAGAAGACCGATAAAAACCAATACCCTTTCCTCAAAACCAAAAAATATTTTAAATTTTATAAAATTTTGTTTCCATATGACCACAGTACCACATTTTCGTATATCTCTATATTAGAATGTTTGATGTTTCTGGATTATCCTTCTTTTGTGTTTCACGTGATTGATATTCATCGATTCGAAATAAAATGAATGATGTTTTTCTTGTTTTTGTTTCTGTTTAACCAACGAAATTAATTTGACTTAAAAAACTAAAAAAGACTTAAATGCTGATGTGTTTGGCATGTGTTCGGCATGGAAGATTGTCAATTGGATGTATTTTTAGCAAAATGCATTTAGGAAATGTTGAATAGAGATGATGAATTTTGAAAAAATATGAACGGAAAACAAGTTTTAGAAACTGAACTGAATTTTGTTTTTTTGCAAGTATATGAAACTATGAAAAATATATATGAAAACCAGTGAGCGGAGCAGTATAGTTGGACGGGACCGACCATATGATACACTACACAACTTCTACGAAAATCTAACATTCTGGGTTCTATATTCTGATCTTGGCAATATTTCGCGATATTTGCACCGTCTTGACAGACTAGAGGTCAAAAAATATTACTAATATTCAGTACAGATTCCCTTCACCGTGGGTTGAGTTGTGATGTTCGGCTTTTAATTGTGTCCTATAGATCGATTCGAAAAAAAAAACACCAAAATTTAAGTTTTCGGTCTAATTCATCCCAAAATTATTATCTGATCATCACCGAAAATTATAGCCGTAGTAGTTGACCATACCTGGATCCTCATTGAAAATTTAAAAGCGATCAGCGCCAAATTTCTGCCATCTATTGTGGTAATGGGTTACTGAATACTATATCAACACGTAAGCACATGTAAATATTTAAGTGTATTTCCCACATCCGAATACATACGACAATATAATTGGTATTAATTTGAAGGTCAACCACTCCTCTTGAATATACTATCAACTTCTCGGGTCCATTTGACCCGCTAAACAATGACAGGCATGCTTATTCTTTGGCCCGATCCCCTTCTCCATGTATAATTTCGCGATGTTCGAACCATAAAAAAACAACAAAAACCAGTGAGCGGAGCAGTATAGTCGGACGGGGCCGACCATACGATACCCTACACAACTACCACGGAACTCAAATTTTCTGCGGATGTATATTCCGAGCCTGGGCAATATTTCGTGATATTTGCACCCTCTTGCCCGATTAGAGGTAAATAGCACATCTTCCTCATCCTGACATATTTTCCGAATATTACGAGTATTCAGTACAGCTATTGTCCAGATTCCCTTCACCGTGGGTTGTGCTGTGACGTTTGGCTTCCATTTTTGGTCTATAGATCGACTCGAAAATAACACAAAAAATTAAGTTTTCGGTCCACTTCATTCCAAAATTATTATCTGATCATCACCGAAAATTATAGGCGTTATCCTTGACCATAACTGGAACCTCATGGAACATTTCAAAGCGATCAGCGCTATAGTTCCGCTCTCTAGAGTTATAATGGGTTACTAAATAATATACGAATACGGAGATACCTGTAAATATTTAGGTGTAACTCCCACATCCGAGCACATACAACAATATAATTGGTATTAATTTAAAGGTCAACCACTCCTCTTGAATATAATATAAACTTCTCGGGTCTATGTCCTTCAGGGGTAAATATATACGCTATAGAATACAAATTTTATCGTTTTTCACACAAAAGTCTGGTTCAATTTGACCCGCTAAATATTGACCGATCTCTATAAAAACAGGCATGCTTATTCTTTGGCCCGATCCCCTTCTCCATGGAAAATTTCACGATGTTCGGGCCATTATTGCGGCCTCTGGAGCGACCAGAAAACCCGACAAAAATTTAGTATTTGGTCCATTTCATCCCCTAAATATTAACCGATCTTTTCCAAAAACAATAGGGGTCTTCATTAGCCAGAACCCAACCCACATGCAAAATTTCGTGAAGATTGGTCCATAACTGTGGCCTGTATCGTGTTTACAAATTATAATGGACAGACGGAGGGACGGCCGGACGGACGGACACACATGCCTAGATCGACTCAGCTAGTCGAGATATGACGATCGGTATACTTAAAGGTGGGTCTAGGATCAATATTTCGCGGCGTTACAAACTCTTGGGGCTGCACAAAGCTATAATACCCTGACAACATAGTTGTGTAGGGTATAATTAAGTATTTGGTCTAGTTCATTGGTCTATTTCATCCTACATATTACCCGATCTTTACCAAAAACGATAGGGGCAGAACCCATCCTACATGCAAAATTTCGTGAAGATTGGTCCATAACTGGCCTGTATCGTGTTTACAAATTATAATGGCCGGACGGACGGACACACATGTACAGATCGAGGAGGAGGACCCACCTTTAAGTGTACCGATCGTCATATCTCGAGGTCGGTATACTTAAAGGTGGGTCATTCATCATAGTTTGGAAGGTATATTAAGTTTGTTTTTCCATTTTGTAACTTATCAAACATATCATTTCCAGCCCTATAAAGAATATATATTCGTGATCAGCGTATACTTCTATGATGATTCCGACATGTCCATTTGTCTGTCTTTTGTAATTACTTAGCCTTTAAACGAATTGAGATAGATCGCCTAATATGTGTATAGGGTTGTCTTTTGTCTGCAGACAGATCAAGTTCGAAAATGGGTTATATCAATTCACGTTAAGGCATAACCTACTTTTAAAGATACATCCCAAATTTCGGTATTTTTGTGGGTTCTAAGCGCGTTTTTCAACCAAATTCGCTGGTACTTTGTACTTTAGGTTCTTATTGGTTACCAAAACCCTCCATTAAAAATTATCGATATTTGTCTGCTTTTCCAGCTGGCTCCCATAGAACGAAACCTCCCAAATTTCGGTATTTTAGGGTCTTTGGGCGCCCCTTTCGCTATAATTTTGCACCTTGTTTCTTTATTTTGTACAAAAACGCTGCACCTAAAACTTACCCCAACATTTTCGGTATTTTGGGGAGTTTGGACCCGTTTTTCAACCGAAATGGTTGTAATTTTGTATTCTTCTTTACTTGGTCCACATTTTAGGATACATCCTATATAATTGTACTCCCAAAATATGATTATCTTGAGGATTTTGGACAAGTTTTCCAATCGATTGGAAAGTTGTGTTCTAAATGAGTGCCGAATTTTCCTGCAAAAAGTTTTTTATATTGGTACAATTTGGCCAAATTCGCTTGGAACAATTATCGATATAAGTCCACTTTTTGGTGTATTCCGAATATTTTCATTTCAAATAGCAAAAGGTACAGGGTATAATGTATTTGTGAATATGTTTGTAACAGGCAAAAGGAAACGAGATAGACCCAGGGCTCCTTTTGAGAATATGCAATTAATGCTAGTCCGTCCGTCCTTCTCTCCATGTTAAATTGTAAACATATTGGGATTGGATAAAATAAGCGCAGCCCACTTATTTGGCCCAAGGAGAATCCCTATTGAAATTGGAGAAATATGACACCCATATATATTGTACACCACCTAGCCAAGATGAGGTCATAAAAGCAATTAATCGGCTCAAGAACAATAAAGCAGCAGGAGCCGATGGGTTACCAACCGAACTATTCAAGACTGTTGGAAAGATGCTGGTCAGAAGCATGCACCAGCTGATTAGTACAATTTGGCTTTAGGAATGCATGCCCAATGCTTGGAACCTCAGCATCCCGTGTCCCGTGCACAAAAAAGAAGACAAGACGATATGTGCCAACTATAGAGGAATAAGTCTCCTTCCCATCGCATACCAAGCATTATCCAGTGTGATGTGTGAACGACTGAAGATAATGGTCAATGACATCATTGGACCATACCAATGCGGCTTCAGACCTGGCAAATCCACCATTGACTAAATTTTCACTCTGCGCCTAATCCTGGAAAAGACCCACGAAAAACACATCGATACATACCACCTATTTTTCGACTATAAAGCCGCATTCGAGAGCCCTATCCGTTAAGAGGCAATTAAAGCCATTTCTACGTCCGGCATTCCTGCAAAATTAATACGGCTATGGAGGATAACTTTAAGTGGCACAAGGTCAGCAGTTAAAGTAGGAAAGTACCAATTGGAGCCCTTCAATACCGAACAATACAGACAAGGTGACAGTTTGTCGTGTGATCTTTTTAACGTCCGACTGGAAAAAGTCATACGCGACGTAAAGGTGAACAGAAATGACACTCTGTACACCAAACAACACATGTTACTCGCCTACGCCGATGACATCGATATAATGGGTCGAACATTGCGAGCGGTCTGCCAAAGTGGGTCTGGCAGTAAACGGCGAGAAGACCAAGCTGATGGTATCAGCATGCAGTTTAGAAACAAGGCCACCTCCCGCCAGACCAAACTCACACTTTACAAGACGCTGATACTACCCGTGCTATTATATGGATCTGAAGCATGGGTACTTGTTCAAGCAGATGAGGCAGCTCTTGGGGTGTTTGAAAGAAAAAATCTCCAAAAGACGTACGGGCCGATCTGCGTCGACGGTAAATATCGGCGACATATGAAACCTGAGCTTATGGTTCACGTAGAAGGGGAAGGCCACAAATACGATGGAAAGATCAAGTGGAAGGCAACATAGCCGAAAATGGTCTTTCAAATTGGAAAAACTGCGCAAAATACCGACGCCTGAAAATCTTTTATAAGCTCGGCTTATGGAACGAAAGTTCTGCCACACGCTAGCTAAGTAAGTAATATCTAAATCAGATTTTCATGAAACTTAACACACATCATTCTAGACCTAATTCATTACGCTGTGCCAAATTTCGTGAAAATCGAAAGAGATATATGGGGACTTTTGTGCACAATTTACATTAAATCGGAATAAAATATATATGGGAGCTATATCTAATTCTGGTTCGTCCTTGGGCCAAATAAGTTACCTATGCCAAATTTCATCCAAATCGGATCATAAATGCGACCTGTACTTTGTTCACAAAAACACATGGACGGACGGACATGCGTAAATCGACTCAGAAAGTGATTCTGTGCATTTTCTCAAGAGGAACCATGTGTCTATCTCGTTGCAAACATATGCACAAAGACATAGTACCCTGTACCACAGTGTGGTGAAGGATATAGAAATGTTACACAACGTGCTGAAGTTAGTTAGGCCTAACGTGTTTCACGTTTTGAAAGAGTCGGTTCTGATTTAGATATAGCTCCCATATATCTCTTCGTCCAATTTTAAGTAATAGGTGTACCGAAGACCCAAAATTGGATAACATTTTGCAAAGAGTACTGAAAAAAATTATATTATACCGTGTGTCAAATATCGTTGAATTCGGTTCAAATTTATATATAGCTCGCATATATATTTTCTTCCGATTTTACGTAAATGGTGAGTCGCTCAACGTACTGAAGTTTGTATAGCCAAACGTCGGTCAAGTTTTGTAATCGGTTCAGATGTAGATATAACTCCCATATATAGTTTAGTCCGATTTTAAGCAAATGGTGCACCAAAGACCCAAAGGCCGAGTGCCACACAATTTTGTACAATGTTCTGAAGTTTGTGTAGTCTAAAGAGTGTCAAGTTTTGTCGAAATCGGTTCAGATGTTAATATTGCCCCCATATATATTTTCATCCGATTAAAGGTGAATGATGCACCAAAGATCCAATGTTTGTTCAACATTTTATACATAATATTGACATGAGTCGTATTAGATTTGGATAAAGCTATATATAAAAAACTATATATTTTTTCATATCTTCGATAAATGATTCATCAACTCTTTACGTTTGTCCGATTGAAACGAATTTTTGCATACATACCAAAGTGAGTAAGACGTACGTGTGTAAAGTTTTGTTTTGATCCATTAACTTTTAGATATAGTTCCCGAATATATATTCATCCGGTTTAAGGGAAATAGTGCGTCAAATACCCAAAGTTGGTTCTATTAGCACTAAAGTTTGAAGATACATATAGAAACACGTGTCCTTCAAAAAAGATACGTCCGTTACAAAAAAATCCAATGAGCATATATTGTTCATTGGATCGGATAGTTGGCTCTATCCGATTTTTTAACTTTCCTTACTGGGTTTTAGTTCAGAGATGTGCTATCTCATAAGAATACAAAATTGCAGCCAATTCGGTTAAAAATTTCAAATCTCCAAAAGACTGAATATGTGGGGTACCTTTATCTGGCGGTTACACAAAAACGTGGACCGATATATCCAATTTTCAATACCAAACATCCTAGGAATATTATTAATGTCGTGATTTCAACAAAAAGACAGAAGGGTATGTGGTGGATAAGAATTCGAAAGCATCGTTTTTACTGAGTCGGTAGAAAACCAGTAAGGAAAGTATGTATCTTTACAGATGTCGTCTTTTCGAAGGAATATTGAAATGAAATTGAACGAACTTAAAAATGCGATCTATAAATAAACCGACTAACATCAATCCATATACATGCCATCCTGCAATCTATTCCATACTTTGTAAATAGATTTTAAGCAAACTGTTTGGTATGCTTCACGCTATTTGGTATGCTTCACTGTTTAACATGTAATATCAATCAAGCACCTATTGATTATTTGGTTTACAATCAACATGAATAGGTCGAAATTATATATGGAAGCTATCCTATACCTAAATCTGAACCGATTCCAAGGAAACTTGCCCGAGATTAATTTATATTACTTTTAGAACGTTTTGCCAATCGGCCTAGCTATGGGTCTTTATTACACCATTTGATTCAAATCGGGCGAAAGTACATATAGGAGCTATATGTAAATCTGAACCAATTTCAAGAAAACTTGACACACACAAGGTTATAGCAACTTCAGTACATTGTACAAATTTGTGTGCGGGTCGGCCAATCTTTGGTTCTTTAGTGCACAATTTACATTAAATCGGACGAAAATATATATTGGAGCTATATCTAAATCTGAACCGATTTTCTCGACACTTGGCACACATCATTCTGCACCTAATTCAGTACTCTATGCCAAATTTCATGCAAATCGAATGATATATATAGGGACATTGGTGTCCCATTTACCTTAAATCGGACGAAAATATATATTGGAGCTATATCTAAATCTGAACCGATTTTCACGAAACTTAGCACACATCATTCTTGACTTTATTCAGTACGCTGTGCCAAATTTCGTGCAAAGCAAAACATATATGGGGACTTTGGTACAACATTTACCTTAAATCGGACGAAAATATATATTGGAGCTATATCTAAATCTGAACCGATTTTCACGAAACTTAGCACACATCATTCTTGACTTTATTCAGTACGCTGTGCCAAATTTCGTGCAAATCGAAACATATATGGGGACTTTGGTACAACATTTACATAAAATCGGAGAAAACTATATTAGGAAGATATATCCAAATCTGAACCGATTTTCACGAAACTTAGCACACATCATTGCGGACCTTATTCAGTACTTTGTGCCAAATTTCGTGCAAATCGAAAGATATATAGGGACTTGGTGCCCCATTTACCTTAAATCGGACGAAAATATATATGGGAGCTATATCTAAATCTGAACCGATCGTCACGAAACTTAGCACACATCATTCTAGACTTTATTCAGTAGGATGTGCAAAATTTCATGCAGATCGAATGATATATAGGGACTTTGGTGCACCATTTACCTTAAATCGGACGAAACTATATATGGGAGCTATATCTAAATCTGAACCGATTTTCTCGAAACTTGGCACACATAATTCTGCACCTAATTTCATGCAGATCGAATGATATATAGGGACTTTGGTGTCCCATTTACCTTAAATTAAGGGGACCCCCCATTCTCGGGGTCAAAATTTTTGTTGACTTAATTCCAATCCACACTAATTCAAGAATGTCCCTGCAAATTTTCAAGTAAAAATCTCAAGAACTCTTGAAGATATAGCCGATTTATTGTGTCAGCATCAAGTAACGGCTAAGAGGCTTCTCAAACTTTAAACGCGTTTTTCTCTAAAAATTTTTTTGCGAATGGCGGGCACGATAACTCAAAAACTAATAACCCAATCTACTTCAAATTTTTACACGTTTCTCTGTGAGTGTATAGCTATCGTATGAACTAGGATAAAGCCAATCGGTGAAGATCTTCCTTATTTTTTAACTTGGTTTTTGGTAAAAAAACGGCGATTTTCCAAAAATATTTTTTCAAAGGTCCACCATTTTGTTAATTTTAGAGCGAAGTCAATAATCCTAGTTCATACGAGAGCCAGACATGTACTCTTTCTAAAACCGGTGGAATTTTCGGATTCCGATGTTCCAGTGAGGAGTTATCATGCCCGCCATCAAAAATAAGGTCTTTTCTTTGATCACAAAAAACAACAACAAAATTTTTTTTAAATTATTTTTCTTCGTTTTTAAATCTTCAAATATATATGTGCAAAGTTACAAAGCTTAACATGCATTGGTATTCATTTACCAGCCCATTTAAAATCTTAAAAATAAAAAATCGAGAATGGGGGGGTTCCTTTAAATCGGAGAAAACTATTTTTTTCCCCAATTTCAATAGGGTTCGTCCTTGGGCCAAATAAGTTCAAATCGGTTCATAAATGCGACCTGTACTTTGTTTACAATTTAACATCTACAGACGGACGGACGGACAGACGGACATTCATGAATCGACTCAGAAAGTGATTATATGCATATTCTCAAAAGGAACCATGTGTCTATCTCCATCATTTGTGCCTGTTACAAACATATGCACAAAGACATAATACCTTGTACCACAGTGTGGTGAAGGGTATAAAAACTATAGGAGCTATATCTAAATTTAAACCGCTTAATTATCCCTTCTAGACTTAATGCTCACTGATATACAAAATGGGACAAAGCGTTCTCAGTCAATACTGTAAAATATGTGTATGGGTGCTATATCTAAATTTGAACCGACTTCGACAAAACTTAGTACACGTCGTTCTAAATGCAATTTGATACGATCTGCTCTTGCCCGAAATATTTTGTATTATCCTCATTTCTTGTATGAATGGGTCGATATAATGCTACCAGAGAAAAATGACAACACTAAATACAGCAGCATCCCAGCCACCTCACAATGCGATGCTTCTAAGCAACAGAAGGTCGCACCATAACCTAGGACTGGCTACTGTACATCATTCATAACGACAAATCGAGTAAGATAGCGAGGCCTTATGAAAGCCATATGCTCCCAAGTGGAGCATTAATGCAGCTTCAGATTCACTGCAAACCCACCACATGTGACTCAGGAATCTAGTATTTTCAACTTCAAATAATACGTATGGAAAATAGCCAGATCCCAGTATCACTACATCTGCTAACTAAACTCTCCACGCTGATTTTGAATAAATTGATTTTTAACATTCAATTCGAAATTCACACAATTCGCATTTGCCCATTAATCAAATTATAGTCTTTGCCTTCAATAAATAATTATATATTCTGATTATTATAAATATAGTTGTACATATATATTTTTTTTTTTAAATAAATAATAATTAAATCAATAACATAACTTGGACACAAATTAAAATAGAATGCATATATATTAACCACATACATATGTATGTAAGTGTTTACATACACACATAACACATACATATGCTACAGAAAAAATAAATAAAACAAGTTCCGATTAACTGCATCACCGAGATGTCATTTTAAGGCGTCATCGTCATAATCATCATTTATATGTGTGTGCTGCAATTAAAACCTGGTAGCCCACATTAATTTATGGGCTCGCTCTCTTTTATGAATTTTAAATAGCACCGAGATTTAATATTTTATATAATAACAATTATATAAATATGCATTTATTCATAAGGCCAAATCGGGTCGTTTATATTTGCTCAATGTTCGGTGTGCCTTGCAGGCAGTCGTAACAAATACGATAATGGTTTACATAAAAAACCACATCGCACCGCTAAAAAAAATAAATAAATTAATGAATAAAACAGAAAAAAACAACAACATCAGCGGACCCAGTGACATGTTGCAGAAGAAGAACAACAACAAACAAACAAAAATGCAATAAAATAAATAGTACTTATATTCATGGATTAAATGCACATTGATTGATAATAATTAATCAGAATAACAATCATATGTTTGATGAATCGCTAGTTGTGGCGGTTATAAATTTAAACAAAAACCAGTGAGCGGAGCAATATAGTCGGACGGGGCCGACCATATGATACCCTACACAACTACCACGAAACGCTAACTTTCGGCGGTCCTATATTCTGAGTCTGGGCAAAATTTCGTGATATATGCACCGTTTTTACAGATTATAGATCAACAACTCCACTTTCTAAGTCTTGCATATTTTCCAACATGTTCGTCGTCTTTGACCATAATCGGAAATTCATGTACAATTTCAAAGCGATCAGCGCGACATTTCCGTCCTCTAATGGAGTAATAGTAATACTATAAACATAGTCACCTTTACCTAATACAGCCACATAATTGGTATCAATTTGAAGATCAACAACTCATACTATAAACTTCTCGGGTATATGTCCTTCAGGAGCAAGTATATACGCCCCAGAATAAAAATTTTGCAATTTTTCACAAAAAATTAAGTCAGGGTCCATTTGACCCGCTAAATATTGTCCGATCTTTCACAAAACAGGCAACAGGGCGACCAGAAAAACCGACATTTCATCCCCTAAATATTAACCGATCTTTACCAAAAACAATAGGGGTCTTCATTGGCCAGAACAAATCCTACATGCAAAATTTCGTGAAGATTGGTCCATAACTGTGGCATGTATCGTGTTTACAAATTATAATGGACGGACGGACACACATGTCTAGATCAACTCAGCTAGTCGAGATATGACCATCGGTATACTTAAAGGTGGGTCTAGGACCAATATTTCGCGGCGGTACAAACTTTTGGGACTGCGCAAAGCTATAATACCCTGACAAAATAGTTGTGTAGGGTATAATAAATTAAATTCGATATAAATATGAAATGGTGAAATAATTTTTTATGTAACAAAAAATGTAAGCGCAGCATTAGAGTCGGACTGGGCCAACCTATGATATCCTACACAACTACCACTAAACTTTCTGGGCAGTTAAATCTCGAACCTAATTTGACTATATATTAAACAATTTTATAATGTATAGTCTTCTTTACATATCCGTTCTATATAAGGGTTTATCATTGGGTAGAAAATTTCCTACTAAATATATACGGATATTGAAGTTATTGGCCTAGTTTTCCGTCGTAATCAGCTGAACTTAAAATTCAGCTTCTCACTTGTTAGAGTACCTTCCTACTAAAATTATCAATATTACTCCTCTTTTTAGGGTAAGCCCCATATATAGCATAAACCCTTACGATCATAAAAGATATAAGGAGTTTATGATTATGTTTATATTTAATCTAACATGTCAATTCATTGTCATAGGTCATAATTTGGCGGGATGTATCAGAACAGAAACCTATATTGAAAATCTTCTGTGAGGAGCAACCGAAATGCCAACTAAGGTACAGATTTCTTGCGTAGCATTGACCTCTCTGAGGAAATGTTCGTGTTCGGTGACTACAAATTATATTTCATATATCGACGCCTCCGAACCATAGTATGCTAAGTCTGAAAATTGAGTTTTTTAGTAGAAGCTATCAAAGTATGGAAGTTTCTTTAATTGTACGTGCCATGATAAGTATATTTTTGCTTATAACTTTGGTTTGGATTGGCCCATGATTGCCAAAATTTCAGTGAATTTAAATTAAGGACCGTAGTATCTAAAAACGTAAAGAACTTCAAAACATTCTAAGTCGACTTAGCATACTATGGTTGGGAGGCGTCGATATATATATATATATATATATTCTGCATGATCCAATATCAAGGATCAAATGTGAAGGTTTCGCTAAAAGGTAAGGAGTTATCCGTTACGTAATATATTGTTCTGAGCGATATCAACTGGACAACAAAATCACCTATTAAACTTTTTTATGGGGATACGCAAAAAACAGTGTTTATGCGCATAAAACTTCAACTCTTGACTTAAAAACCAACATTCGTCTTGCTGTGACTGAGTTACGGCCCCATAGGAAACAGTTCACGTGGAAGCAATAGAATTACAGTGTGCAACAAATTTCAATCATTTAAAAATTTCGGGAAATTCCAAAAAAATTAATGATAGAGGGTAAAAATAAAAGACACGCTCAACTGCATTTTCAAAATTTATGCCGGCAGATTTCTCGACGTCCTTACATTTTAGGTATATGGTGTCTTTGGCAAGATTGCTGATATAAGTGTGAGGAAAATTTTTGACTAATATGTTGAAATCTTTGAATGGGTATTTTCGGTCCACTTTTACAAAAATGATTGAAAACTTATTAAAAAGTGGTTATATCACGCCAGAATATACCACAAAAATGTTCTGGTTTTGCGATTCTTTTACGAAATAAAAGGGTTTTTTCATGGTTTCCGGGCATGTAGACCTGCTACCATAGCTCATCAACACTCTCATCCTGAGGTTACATCAAACGATAACCCTCTTACAAATTCCGTTAATGTTTTTAATTAGTATCTTTAATGCTATAACAATTTGTTGTTCAGTACGAACTGGTGTTATTTTACACCCTTCCTCAGTGCTGAACTGTCACTACTAATATAGTTTCATAAAATAGCCATATAATTCGAGAAATCGCTAATTCATTAATGGCATATTTCTCCGAAATTATTTTCTGTGATAAAATATAAACTGTTTTATCGGAGTACTGTATTTGTTTGTAGCCATTTTTATACCCTTCACCACACTGTGTTACAGGGTATTATGTTTTTGTGCATATGTTTGTAATAGGCAAAAGGAAACGAGATAGACCATAGTTCCTTTTGAGAATATGCATAGAATCAGTTTCTGAGTTGATTTATGCATGCCCGTCCATGAGAACAAAGTAGTGGAGACTGGAGCTCTATATATCAGTACTTATTCAACAGATATAAAATCTTTATGGCTGGTTGTTCTCATCTGATACTTAGTTATAAAAACTGGTAACAAAAACATATACTAAATTAGTATTAGTGAAATATTTTTACAGTTTTGCAAAAAAAGTCAAATTCGCAGAATGTGCTACTACCCGGGCCAGAGGTAGCTTCGACATTTGATGGAGCACATTCTGCACCATAGTCATATCATTGTTGGAATTCAAATCCTCTAACTGTTCTATTTTGTTTTAATACGCCACTCAATGTTTGACAGTAACGCTATATTTTCTAGCGGCGGACGTTGACATCTCAAGGTCACACACCACCAGAAATAGAAATAGAAAGAAAATAATATTGCGCTATTTGTATATGACCAAATTTTCCTACTTCAATATGCCGAATCTACCCCGAAAGTACTTTTTATAGATTTTTTTTTAATTTTTTCTATCAACCTTCTAAACACATATATTTAATTTTTATAAAAGCATGCACTTTTTAATAATACTACCTTCATATCGAAAATGCTATTGGTGAATGTTCACCGATGCCGAAGGTGACCCATGCCTCCCCTACAGATCGCATTTATTATCCCATGAGATGAAATTTGGCTCAGCTCATTTATTTGGCCCTAGGAACCCTATTGAAATTGGAGAAAATCGGTTCAGATTTTGATATAGCTCCCATATATAGTTTTGTCCGATATTATGTAAATGGAGCACCGTACTGCCAATATTTGTCCGATTAAGAAAAAAATTTGCAGAGCGTACTGAATTAGGTCCAGATTGATGTGCGGGAAGATTTTCTAAATCGGTTCAGATTTAGATATAGCTCCCAAACTCATGGTTCCTTTTGACAATATGCATAAAATCACTTTCTGAGTCGATTTATGCATTCCCGTCTGTCTGTCCATGTTAAATTGTAAACAAAGCACAGGTTGCATTTATGATCCGAATTGGATGAAATTTGGCACATCCGTGTGGAAATCGGTTCTTAATTGTATATATATATAGCTCCATATATATTTTCCTCCGATTTTCAGTCAATAGGGCAACAAAGCTCCGATAGGCACAAAATTTTGAACATTATACTGAAGTTAGTATAGCCTAACGTGTGTCAAATTTCGTTGCAATTGTTCATATATATTTTCGTCCGATTTTAAGTAAATGACGCATTAAGGACTCACAAATATGGACGATATACACAAAACGAATTGAAGTTAGTATAGTCTTAATCGTTGAAATCGGTTCGGATTTGGATATAGCTTCGATATATACTTTCGGCCGATTAAATTTAAATGGTGCATCAAACTCCTAAAGTCATCAGATTGCGTTTTGTGGAAATGCAGACATAGCCTATACGAGCATATACGTATATATTCGACCGATTTCATGTTAATTGGACTGCAAATAATCAATTGGTGTCCGATTGAGATTTGCTTTAAATCGAATTATATAATGTTATCCCATTGCAAACAAACGATTCTATATCTGTCCATACACTGAAAGAAAAATGCTTCGTTGTATCAATGAACCCGTTTCATTGATTTTTTTTTCATTGATGCAACGAAAAGCTACATTAATATAATGAAAGTTTTGTTCATGCAATGAAATCTTACGTTGCTTGAAAATTCAATGATTTGTGGTTTCATTGAATAAATGAAATGCGTTTCATTAATGTTACGAAACTTGTTATTTGTATAAAATTCAGTAAAATATGTAATTTTTGAAATGATACATAAATTTTCTGCCAGTTGCAAACTAGTACGCAACCAAATCATATGAAATTTAAGGGTAAATTTTGATAATTGTTATATTTAAATTTTGGCTACAAATTTAATGAAGCAGCTTCATGAAATTAATGAAACGTTCCATTCATTTAATGAAACGGGGAAACGTTAAAAACATAGTGGGGAAAAGTAGCTATCTTTATATTTATTATACTGGTTATAACGAACCCCGGTTATAACATAGTTAAAAATTGGTACCTATTTGTGCTACGTTTATAACGAGAACGGTTGTAACAATAACCGGCAGTGATCAAGGAATCATTAAAAGTTGTATGCTAAAATTATGTTGCAGAAATATTTATCATCTATTCTCTTCTAATTTTCATTTTGGTTGCGCTGTATGTACATACGCAATAAACAATAAACTTGCTATGCCAGCATAGGCCGAGGGAGAATATTATTTTCCACGCTTCATAAGTACAAATTTGTTTCATATAATTTGGCAAAAAACAGGTGGCAACCGAAAATCCCCATTTTACCTCCCGCTAAGCATTAACCGTCTTTTTATTCTTAGCTGTAACCAAAAATGAACACATCATTTTTTGCAAAAAAAAAAAAAAAAAAAAAAAAAAAAAAAAAAATAATAAAAAAATAAATAACGTAGCAACAGAAAAAACACTCCTCTCCTCCCTCTTTCCTAACAAAGATCAACAGAAAAAACTCCTTACCTCCCTCTTTTCTAACCTCACTCTTTTCTCAGCATTAACCAAAATGCATACACATAATTATGAAGTGGCGCTACCGACAAAAACCTCTACGCAAGTATACACACAAATTATTGATGTTGTTGCATTAAAAAACAAACGCATTTTTGCAATTTGGAATTAGAATGCAAATAGCAAATAATTGGTTTCTTTTTGAAAGAACAACAACAACAATTTGTATGTAAAAAACTTGCGTAGAGTTTTTTGCCGGTAGAATATCGATGCACAAAACAAAACAAAAAATAACGTAGCAACCGAAAAAACACTCCTTGCCTCCCTCCATTCATTCTAACAAAGATCGACCACCATTCAAATGTGTTATTCTTTTTTGTTCTTAGCTGCAGTATCGTAGACAGAATTTTATTTTGGGGGACCCGGTGGTACAAAATAAAAAAAAATCGTTGTTGCAAACATAAATTTAAAAAATTTCAATTCCCCCTCTGGCTACGTCGATGCTTGGCTGCAACCATAAAGCAGTGATGCACGATTGAGCAGGCTAGAGTTTCTCAGCAGTAACAACATCAATAATTTGTGTGTATACTTGCGTGGTTGTTTTTGCCGCTAGCGACACTTCATAATTATGTGAGCTGAGAACAAAAGAGAATAACACATTTGAATGGTGGTGAAGTTCATATTTATTAACATAATTTTTAATTTCAGATTAATATGCAACTAAAACATTACATTTGATATGCAAATTAATATTCCAACTAAAGCTTTTCATTTGAAATTACTATTTTTAAAATATTCCTTAATTTACCATGAACCATGTTTATTTAGTTCAAAATCAATCTGAAAAAAATAATATAAAACTATAACAATACCTTCTATTTATGCAAATGAACATTTTATCTTATTAAGTTTATTTCATTAAATAATATTTTACGAATATTAATTTGAAACGAAAATCTTTAACTGAAATATTAATTGGTATTTTAAATACAATGTTATGTATCAAATCAAATATTAATTTCAAATGTAAAATTTTAAATGAAATATTGATTTGTATTCCTATATATATATATATATATAATAAGATTATAATTAAATACTATATATGAAATTAATTAATATATATTAGTAAAATAAAATATTTATAAAAATAAAAATTTCATTCCAATAATATCATTAATGAATAAGTTTCATTTTATTAATGTAGACATTTTACTGCACTAATGAATGTTTGTCAATCTATTAATACAGAAGTATCATTGTATTCATGAAAGTTTTTTATTACATTAATGAAATTTTTTCATTGAATTAAATAATATTTTTCATTGCATATATGAAGATGTTCATTGTATCAATGAATGTTTTTCACAGCATTGATGAATAAGTTTCATTACATTAATTAACGTTTTTCATTGCATTAATGAAGAAGATTCCTTTCATTAACGAAAGTTTGTAATTTTATTAATGTAGAAGTTTCATTGGAATAATGAAGAAGTTTCATTGCATTAGTAAAGAAGTTTCGTTGCATCAATGAATTTGTTTCACTGCATCAATGAAGAAATTTCATTGCATTAACGAATAATTTCGTTAATTTTACATTAATGAAACTCAATGAAACTTTTTTCATTAATTCAATGAACCTCTACGTTGGTTCAAAATCCATGACAAATTTCATTGATGGAATGTAAGAATTCATTTATGTTATGAAGCTTTTTTTCAGTGTATGGAAAATTTAGCACAGATTGCAGAATGGCATGTATATAATGTATATAATAATATCAATCATAGTATGTGTAGTGGCGCTTGCACCGAGTTAAAATTTTTCGATTTTCTTCTTCACTTTATTTTGAATAACAGATTTCCGTTTCCCATCTTAACATAAAATATAGCGCCATCTATGAACTTCTTCTTGTTGAGAAGCTAATTTATTTATCAAGGTATTGACGTTTTTCTATTTCTATATTTTGTTTCACCTGGAATAAAAACGCTAATTATAAGCGTTACCGAGGCTTCGATTATCGAAGCCTCGATAGGAATTCTGCCATTTTGCCAGTTTACCATCTAGTGGATAGCATCGAAGTTTTTATAGTTCGTGAAGTAATTACTTTTTATAAAGTGTGCTTATATCCACTGACAAAAATCAAGAGCTGTTTTCTTATTTTCCCTTGTTGATTGTAAGTAAACATTATATTTCCGACTATAAGATAATAGGAAATTAGATTTAATAGGAGAATTGTGATATTGTTCCTAGGTTGACATCGCGTTATTTTTGGGTTACAAATTCGCCGTAATAACCAAGGCGAATTCTATTTCCGTGTGTTTTTTTATCTGCACATATCATTGCATGATTCAAATGGTAATAATTCCTACATTCATTTATATTGATTTTGTTTTAATCGGCATTTTTGTTCAATTAGGATGTTCTGTTGTATTCAGTGCCGTTTTCTTAGCAAGCAGAGGGTTTAACAAAAGCTTTTGCTTCTCTCAATTATTATACCTTCTACTCACTGCTGGAGCCAGTAAGAAGTCAGTCTTCGTTTACCCTCGCCGCTTACACATTTCTGAATAGTGAGCTCATAATTGTTTCTATTGATAAAACGATTATTGGAAAAAACAAAGAAGAAGGCATCCAGGTGGCTGGTTTTTGGAGTGAAAAAAAAATTTAAAGAATCTCGAAAATTGTGAAGAGTTTGGAGTAATTCTAAAGCACAGAAAAATTGGCTTAAAAATAGCGACAGGTGCTAAACTCAAGGCATTTTCAATACAACTTTTTTATGTGATCCTTTATGATGTGATATAAACAAAAAGGAGGAAAAAAACTACCAAACAAATGTAAAACTGGTGATCCAAAAATATATTTTCTATAATGATCAAAGAAATTGCTAATCATTTGCTAATTTGTTGAAATTTTGTTAATAATTTGTTTAAAATTTTACAACTAATTTGTTGAAAATTTACTATATTTATCTATTTATTGCTAAATTAGGCTAATCTAAATTTGTTAAAATCTAAAAAAATAATATATATATTGAAAATTCTATAAAATAATATGCAAAAAGTGCTAGAGTAAAATAACGTAAAGAAGAAGAAAAAAATTGCAAAATAGTCCCTTTTACTTTTTTTACAAAAATCGGTATTCTATTTCACAACAACAAATTAAGGTCAGATAATTATCATTAGCAATGTGTATCGAATAGTGATAAAATAGAGTTGCTGTTAATTTAAAGCTGATTTGGGCTTGGGGAACATGACTATGTTGACCCATCTCAATTCACCACTTTAGTTGTTAACAGCTTACTCTTTAAAATCTCTTAAAAAAACCAGAACGTATAACAATTATCTCTCTCATTTAGATATAACAGTTCTCTTACGGAATCGAGTGACATTTCTTTAACGTATAAGAATAACTCTGTTTATCAATTAACAGCAGCAGAACAGCCAGCGGAACTTCTCTTTGAAAGCGCTTTCAGCGAGGGACTGTAATTGGGCATAACAACAACAACACAATGTAAGTGATCGATCGATTCTGTTTTGATATTCTGTTTGTTCTTTGGTTTTTTATCATATAATATTAGAGTGACCAGATTGAATATTTATGAAAAAATTAATTATTTATTAAAAAAGTATTAAAAGGTTAATTTACCCCCCTGTTTGGTGTTACCACTAAGAACTGGTGTAATCTAATGAAAGTTGTTATGAGAACATATGATAGAGTTTATTGAACTTTACATTTTGTTTCTTCTATCATATGGGTACTTTATATTTTGGATTATTTCGCAACAAAAGTCTTTTTGCATATGTTTTTATGGTGATTTTTATTATTTTTAGTTTTTATTAATATTTAAAAATTAAACATTTTTTTTTAATTATTGGAAGATTTTATTTGCTTCATTATGTAAAAATCTTTATTTTTAATTAATTTCCATTATTGTTGATTTTTTTTCCGATTTTCTCGAATGTCTATTCCCTCAATTATTAGTTTAAGAGTTTACTATAAAATTTTGGTTAACTACCTTTTGTTGTTAAGAGAATGAAATTTATGTTTAAATACACAATTTTGATTATGGAGTAGAAATAAAATAACATCTGTCTGGTTTCTAAACAAATTTGGTAAGCTTGTTGGTAACAGTTTAGGGGTCTTAACTTGGGTAATGCATATGATGCAAAAGGATTGTTTTGACCATGGTTGGGAGGGCTTTGTTGGCAACACAACATCTTGTTGCCTTTGTGTGTTCTGAATTGGTTTCTGTCTCTTTATTTCCATATCTTTATATCTATCTCTTTGCAACAACTGTTGTCTCTGCGATCTGATTTCTTTTGCTCTCTTCTGTTAACTTCTTATTCACCTGTATTTTCCGGTTCCCTTACCACTTTCCTATCCGTTTCCTATGTGAATTCGCAGCACGCAAATAACAAAAAGTAAATTTGTTTGTGGCATAATAGTACAGATGGCATTGAAGCATATTGAACCCCCCCACCGATGAGTAGTAAGACCGGAGAAAAAGCGTGCTGATGCTTTCATACATTGCCTAAATAACATCGACTATTAGATATCGTTCCTTATATGCTACATAATAAATTTAATGGCGCCCATACGTGGAGCTCGAACAGAATATTCAACATTACTTGTTTATAATAACACCTAGCTTAATGCTATAAAATGTTCGACTTCAAAAGAAAAAAGTATTAATTTTTTTATTTTTAATTTTTGATCTTCTGTTTACACTTTTAATTTTCCCCCTTCATTTCCAAACATAGCATAATGATGAGGATAGTGGTTATGGTCATGTTTGTATCCTGTACCAACCAATCGTTAGGCATGTTTTTTCTCTCTCTCTCAACTCTTAAAGGTATTGTTATGTTATATTTATGTTTGAATAGGAATTCAGTTTTTGGATACTGCTATGCTAGAACTGACCACGAACAAGTAGATTTAACATAATAATACTATCTTTTATTCTATTGGAGTTATAGAACGAGGTTTTCTATACCATTGGAATGTATCTCTTTTCGAATCTTTTAAACTTTTTTCCATTGAAACCATATCAAATCACAATACACCACAAGCTTTAACAAATTGTTAGATTCCAACAGATATAGTTTGTTCCTCTACAATAACTTCAAAATCGCATTTGCAAAGAATAAATTGTGGACATTATTTTCATAAGACATGTCTTTCACAATGCATAAAAACGAGACCTTATTGCCCAGTATGCAATTGTCGCATTTTGAGTGATTCTACATCTTCTGGTGCAAATAGTGTAACAACAAGGTCACAGGCAAATCACAAACCTCTCATACAACATCTCGTAATCCAGAAAGTCAAGTGACTTCAGATGATTCTCATCAAACGAATAATGCCGCTGATAGGGTAGTTCGCAGTGAGGAATTACAAGGGATGATTGCTTCTGCAGTTGCATCACAGCAGGCTCAGATGATGACAACAATAACTGACCAGATAGCGAGATTAGTTCAGAATAGTATAGAAGCCAGCTTTTCACGTCTGAATTTGAATGTACGTTCTCCTGCCACTGTTCCTACTCAAAATCAGAGTACCTCTCCAAGGGGAATGCAGACGTTGCCATCAGTTGAAGAAAGGACTTTTAGAGAGATGTTTGGAATATCTTTAAATACTTCTGGGGCTCAAGCTACCCATAACACTAGTCGATTAGGTCCTTCAGCTTCTGGGTCTGCCCCTTCAAACAATACTTCCACTTCCGATTTGAACTCAAGACCAGATAAAGTTGTACATATCATGGCAAACTGGAAGTTAAAATTCACTGGGAACTCTAGCAGTCTGTCGATAGAAAACTTCATTTATAGAGTTGAAGCTTTAACTGTACAAACACTCCAAGGTGATTTTGACCTCCTATGTCGGAATGCCAGCTCCTTATTTGAGGGTAAGGCAGCGGATTGGTTTTGGAGGTATCATAGATCCGTGTTCTCAGTCTCCTGGCAAGATTTATGTTCAGCTCTAAAACAACAATATAGTGATTCAAGGACCGATATTGATATAAGAGAGATGATCAGGGATAGAAAGCAAGGTAGGGGAGAGGGTTTCGACAGTTTTTATGAAGCGGTGGTTGATTTGGCTGACCGATTGAAGGAACCTTTGTCAGAGAATATGTTGGTGGAGATTCTTCGCCGAAACCTCTTACCAGAAATCCAGCACGAAATTCTCAATCTTAAAATCAATACTCTGCAGGATCTGAGACACATTTGTAGAAAGAGAGAATTTTTCATCCAGGATATCCGGAGAAAACATGGCATGCCATTGGTGAAACCAGGTATAGGGTTGAAAAGAGTGTCTGAGCTTGAAGGAGTAGAAAGTGAAAATTTGATAGAGTTGCCAGATTGTTTCAATGACGAAATTGCCGTAATTAACTTAACGTGTTGGAATTGCCAACAATCAGGACATAGGTACCAAGATTGCGTTTCAGACAGAACAGTATTCTGCTACGGCTGCGGAACTCCTAATGTTTACAAACCCAACTGCATTAAATGTCATCCAAAAAACGGTCGAATGGGTGCACAGAGGAGTGCACCAACACACGAAAAAGTGATGGAGTTGGAAAGGAAGTGAAGATATTGAAAAGACAACCGGACGTAGTAGAGAGTAAGCAGGAAGTAGGAGAAGAGAAAAATGTTGAATTTACAAACCATCATGTAAAACCAAGTACTATTAAACCCTTTCATATTCGGTTAAGAGATTATTATGAAGCGAGAAATAGGATTTTTAATGAAAACAAAAAACCAACCAGATCAGCTAGCAGGATGCGCTCGTTTTGGGGAAAAGTTCGGAGCTTTAGAAGGCAGTTTATTTGCTCTGTTTTGGACAGACCTTCGGACGTGAGACCCTACGCTGAAGTGTTACTTTTTTGCAGGAAGTTGTTAGGGTTGTTGGATACTGGTGCCTCCTTAAGCTGCATAGGATCAAATACTGCGAAAGACTATATAAAATCTGGACATTCATATAAGAAGTTAAATTCTCACATAAAAACAGCCGATGGTACTAATAGGAAAATTGAAGGATTTGTTGATACTAAAATAAAGTTTAAAGGAATTGAGAAAGCGATTACAATATTTATCATACCTTCCCTTGATAAGGATTTATTTCTAGGAATCGATTTTTGGAGGTTGTACAATTTACTACCTGCAGGATTAGTTTTAAATGAAACTTTATCTGATAACATGTCATTCGTAGAGGAAATTTCGCCAAAAATAGATTTGTCTGATACTCAGCAGCATCTCTTGAACCAGGTTATTGACTTATTCCCTTCATTTTCGAAACAAGGTTTAGGCAAAACTAACGTTATTCAGCATTATTATAGATACCGGGCCAGCAAAACCCATTAAACAGCGACACTTTCCTGTCTCACCGGCAGTAGAAAAATTAATATATGCTGAATTAGAT
>NW_026880656.1:0-31568 GCF_032173495.1 Musca vetustissima | reverse complement strand
AGCAGGCATGCTTATTCTCTGGCCTGATCCCCTTCTCCATGGAAAATTTCAAGATGTTCGGGCCATTATTGCGGTCTCTGGAGCGACCAGAAAAACCGACAAAAATAAAGTTTTTGGTCCATTCCATCCCCTAAATATTAACTGAATTTTTCCAAAAACAATAGGGGTCTTCATTGGCCAGAACCCATCCTACATGCAAAATTTTGTGAAGATTGGTCCATAGCTGTGGCCTGTATCGTGTTTACAAATTATAATGGACAGACGGACGGACGGGCGGACGGGCGGACACACATGTCTAGATCGACTCAGCTAGTCGAGGTATGACGATCGGTATACTTAAAGGTGGGTCTAGGGCCAATATTTCGCGGCATTACAAAATTTTGGGCTGCACAAAGCTATAATACCCTGACAGCATAGCTGTGTAGGGTATAAAAATAAAGGATTTCTTTCAAATAAAGTATTTTCAAAATATACGTGTTTTCCTTGTGAAATATTTGTTTGTATCTAAACTGTTGATGTTTAAATTTCATAAAAATCTCCTACTTAATTGTAGGTCCCCATGTCGCAACCCTAAAACACCAATATCACAGATTGTAAAATTTCTGTTCTTGTTATTTTTTTGTTAGCAATTGTTGTTATATTTAGCGGTTGGTTGGTCTTTGGCTATGACAACCTGCTGTAACATAAAGCTGTTGCACCTGATGCCATATGGATACGCTAATATGCACACATACATTCATACGAATGTGGCTGTATGCAGCCAATGTCCAACAACAAATGCATCGCTGCTCAACCACATCCGTTTGAAAAGATATAAAATTTTTGTGGCTTACGCGAGTATCAGTGCCCGGTAAGTTCGGTCCGCAAATGATGATAATAAAAAATGGCATAACAACAGAAGCAGCAGCAACAACAACCACATCAATAGTCAAACTGTATTCGTTGTTCATTTAGTTGCACTACCATAACAAAACAATGTTCTACAACAAAAATAAAAATAAAAAAAACCAAAATTGAGAAAATATCAGTTTTTGTCGATTTTATTTCCTGTTGGCTGTGAGTATATTGAATGTTTTAAATTTGTTGGTATGTATGTGTGTGTTTTTTTTTTCAGTTTCTACCATCGAAAATGTTCATCTCATGGCAATCAGCTGTAAAAACATACTGTCTAAATAGAGTATCATTGCCAATACAAACAATTTTTTGGGTAATTTTGTCACGGCATAAAATTCACTTGTCCTCGTTAGGTGAATGCTTTTGCTCTAGTTGTGTTAGTTCGCCTTTTGTTATTTTCAAATATGGTTATTGTTCATAGATGTGCTGTATAGGTTTTGGATATAGGGATGCCATGTTTTTGTATTTTTTATATTGAAACAATATTGTTTCCTGTTTGATAGGTTTTATGTTTTCTTTTTTGTTTTGCTCAGATAGGAAATTAAAAACAAAATGGCATAACAAATACAACAAATTATTTTTCATGGAGTTTTAAATGAATAACAATAAACATACAAATTTCAATATTCATATATGGATCTTAGCTATATATATGGGGAATGTAACTAAAAATTTCAGTTTTTGCCAAAAATTAAATATTATAGAATTGTGTTAAGCAAAGAGCAGCTTTATTGTTTCTGACATTTGTTAGAGGTAATATTAATAATAAAATAATTAAAAGAACAAACCAGTGAGCGGAGCAGTATAGTCGGACGGGGCCGACAATATGATACCCTACACAACTTCCACGAAAATCTAACATTCTGTGGTTCTATATTCTAAACTTGTGCAATATTTCGTGATATTTGCAACCTCTTGACCGACTAGAGGTCAAAAATATCACTAATATTCAGCTCTTCTAATTACTTGTCCAGATTCCCTTCACCGTGGGTTGTGTTGTGATGTTAGGCTTTCAATTGTGGCCTATAAATCGAATCGAAAAAAAACTCAAAATATCATGTTTTCGGTCCACTTCATCCCAATATTATTAGCGATGTCCTTGGCCATATCGGGATCCTCATGGAAAATTTCAAAGCGATCAGCGCTATATTTCGTCCATCTTGGTTGTGTGGTAATGGGTTTCTAAATAATATATGAATACGTAAGCACCTGTAAATATTTAGTTGTGATTCCCACAACCGAGTACATACGATAATATAATTGGTATCAAAGGCCAACCACTCATCTTGGATATATTATCAACTTCTCGGGTCTATGTACTTCAGGGGCAAATCTATACGCTATAGAATAAAAATTTTGTCATATTTCACACAAAAGTTAGGGTCCATTTGACCCACTAAATATTGACCGATCTTTATCAAAACAGGCATGCTTATTCTTTGGCCTGATCCCCTTCTCCATGTAAAACTTCCCGATGTTCGGGCCATAATTGAGGCCTCTGGAGCGACCAGAAAATCAGACAAGAATAAGGTTTATGGTCCATTTCATCCTCTAAATATTAACTGATCTTAACCAGAAACAATAGAACTAGAACCCATCTAGATCGACTCAGCTAGTTGAGATATGACGATCGGTATACTTAAAGGTGGGTCTGGGACCAATATTTCGCGGCGTTACAAACTCTTGGGGCTGCACAAAGCTATAATACCATGACAACATAGTTGTGTAGGGTATAAAAAGCGTTAGGTTCGGTACGCAAAATTAGCAACCATTCCTGTCGATATTTAGAAATTTCCTACACATTGATAACATATAATATCGAATTACAGCCAATACGACAAAAAAAAAAACGTTTCCCAATTCCTCAAAATACCAAAAAAAATCCGTGGACCGGTATATCCATTTTCAAATTTATCTATATGCAGACAAAAGATTATACAAATTTTTAGATTTGTATAAGTGTGTAACCGATTTCATACAAACTTTGCACATGGTAATATTTCTTCCTAGTCTCGATTTGAAGTTTTGCCGATTGTAGACTCTTAACTTTGCGTATATATATTTGAAGTCTTAAAGGATAAGAACATTAATTTACATAATGTTTTTTGTTGTTTTCTTCTTATTTTTCTACCTAAAATATCAATTTTTTCGACGACAGACATTATGTCCGAATCCAAGAATTCCAACTTCATTCGGAATAGTATAAGTCGGGCTATGTAATATGATCTTTAAAAAAATTCTTTTTTTACCACCAAGTTAGAAAATAAGGGAAGATATTGATCGATTACATTTATCCTACTTCGTATGACAGTATGGCAGATTATTATTATTATTTAGTAATAATAATTCATTTGAAATGTTATCGGAAAATTTTTGGACTTTTGTTGGTTCGAATTAAAAATAAAAAAAAAATCAAATTTTTTTTGGAACCCAGTTCGAATCTTTCCTCTTCTTCAGGTAATTCCGCCATAAATATTCAAAATTTTCTGAAAATTATTTTTTTTACAACTGTAATGCGAAAGGATTACCCTATTTGAATTAAAGTGAATCAAATGCTTATCAAGTATAAAATTAACGGAATATTAAACTTCATCTAAAATTGCCATATACTTTTACCGAACTTAGATCACATTCAAAGATGGTCGATTTCTTCTGATAGCTTCCTTACAAGTGTCAAAGTGTGAGTATCTACTACTCGGTCTAACCCTTCTGTTACCTCCACCATAAAGACTAAAAGTTTAAAAATTTTTGGAAATTTTATGTGTAGCAAATATAGTATCCCATTTCCTCCGTTAAATGCACAACGTAATATTTTAAACTCACCCATATTACGACCGATTATGGAACCCACTTCCTCTGGTACTTCTCCCCTAGAAAAGGGTCAAAATTTAGAAAACTTGTAAATTACCTATGAAGCCAATGGAGTATCCGATTTGGTGAATCCTCTGACCGTAATATTTATACTACCTATAGATTTAGTGGAACTATGGCATCCGCTCTGGTACCTACCCTACAAAAGTCAAGATTAGTGTATACTACATATGATATGTTATATATATATATATATATATATATGTCGGCAACGGACAAAACTCTTTTCATGTGTTGTAAAAAAATTGCACCGACGAAATATCCAAAAGATGGGTGTATATTGACAATATTCACTGAATTGGGTTTTAATCTTTTAAAAATCGCTATTGTAATAGGTTGGAGCGTATGAAATGCCGGATTCTTAAGTGATTGTATAATGTATATGTCAGTGCGTGTGGTACCCACTTGCCCATCTTCTTAACCTTGACAATCTCAGAAAGGTGTTTCAATATCGTTGTATGGTCAACTTTCATCCTGATAGCAAGTTCCCTCGTGGATACGGAAGGATCTGCTTCCACTAGAGCCTTCAGGTCTTTCTTCACAGACTTTTCGGCTCATCCGCGCGGATCATTTTGCAGCTAAAAATCGCCAGTTCGAACCAACGCTGCACTTTCCGATCGTTAACCGTATTCTCCCCAAACGTTTGGTTTATGTTCCATGCAGCTATTGCAGCACAATTACCATGTTTGTACTCATATAAGAAAACGAGTTTGTATTCATATAAGAAAACTCACAAGAAATAACCAAATGGAAGACCTTCGAGAAAACCTATTTTGCTGAAATGAGCGTCTGGCAATGGAAATAAGACTATGAATGAGGTTATGCCAAAGAAAAAAGTATAACGAAAACAGGGAGACAAAAGTCCGCATGTAAAGAGAAACCGACATTTCATATACCTAATAAAACTTATTCCGCAGAACGTATGTTCTATGTTGCGTATGAGGTATATAAGTTCATCATACGCACAAAACAAAAATCGAGATCATTTAGTTAATGATGCATAATGGTTCGCTATATCAAAATTCAGATGAATATCTCATATACACCCTGATTGAGAAATTTTGATCGCGTAATCCATTCATAATATCCATTACATTTTTTGTTTGCAGAACCACATGGTAACCCTCTAACCGCTATAGATGATATCGGTCCAAATTTAATGTAGGCTTTTTTTGCTGGCACACTTGTATTGGTTTTACCATGCCAATGGACAATGGGCATTGTTTTATTTTCAACAACTGCAGATGGAATCGTTATCAGCATCAATGCCATCAATGTATATAAAGCGCCAAAAATTCAATTCCAAAAAAAAAAAAAATCCCAAATACATTGTAGTACACATATATGAGATATCCTTTGCAATGTATTGATCACGTGTTTATGTTTGTATGGGAAAATACCAACTCGTAATAGAAAAACCAAATTGAAAATAAAAAAAAAACAACAACAGCAATATTCGATTTTGCCTGGCAATAATAGAATTTAAACAATTTATAAATGTTGAAATTCAAAAGAAGATATCTGGCAAAAAACAGATAATACTTTTAGGTAACAATAACAAGTTGCACGAGTATAGAGTGGCATTCTTGAAAAAGATGATGTATTTTTGGATGAACATTTGTGATATAGATATGTTAAATTTATAAAAAAAAGCTTATTTTTTTGTCCACATATTGTTATTTTCCAACAAATTATATAAATGCAGGATTTTCCCAAAAGTGATGTTAATTCAGTAGTGAAAGGAACATTTATTTTTTATTGGAATTATATTATAACCAACACCATGAATTACAGTGTAGATTAAATTTGTCACTCGAATTCCAAGATTTTGAAATATTCACAGGGGAACCGGAGATGTATACCGACATGTTTGGTCCGAATAAAATGCTGTGTCGTTTTAGTCATGCCTTTCTCCTTGATAAATTTACGAGAGAACAAAAATTATTTGCTTTTATACAGTTTTAAGATCTTTGGTATCCGTCCAAAAAAAAAAAAAAAAAAAAAAAAAAAAAAACCACGCCTATTGTAGGCCTTGAAAAACTATTCTTTAAGAAATCCACGCCTATTGTAGGCCTTGAAAAACTATTCTTTAAGAAATCCACGCCTATTGTAGGCCTTGAAAAACTATTCTTTAAGAAATCCACGCCTATTGTAGGCCTTGAAAAACTATTCTTTAAGAAATCCACGCCTATTGTAGGCCTTGAAAAACTATTCTTTAAGAAATCCACGCCTATTGTAGGCCTTGAAAAACTATTCTTTAAGAAATCCACGCCTATTGTAGGCCTTGAAAAACTATTCTTTAAGAAATCCACGCCTATTGTAGGCCTTGAAAAACTATTCTTTAAGAAATCCACGCCTATTGTAGGCCTTGAAAAACTATTCTTTAAGAAATCCACGCCTATTGTAGGCCTTGAAAAACTATTCTTTAAGAAATCCACGCCTATTGTAGGCCTTGAAAAACTATTCTTTAAGAAATCCACGCCTATTGTAGGCCTTGAAAAACTATTCTTTAAGAAATCCACGCCTATTGTAGGCCTTGAAAAACTATTCTTTAAGAAATCCACGCCTATTGTAGGCCTTGAAAAACTATTCTTTAAGAAATCCACGCCTATTGTAGGCCTTGAAAAACTATTCTTTAAGAAATCCACGCCTATTGTAGGCCTTGAAAAACTATTCTTTAAGAAATCCACGCCTATTGTAGGCCTTGAAAAACTATTCTTTAAGAAATCCACGCCTATTGTAGGCCTTGAAAAACTATTCTTTAAGAAATCCACGCCTATTGTAGGCCTTGAAAAAATATTCTTTTAGAAATCCACGCCTATTGTAGGCCTTGAAAAACTATTCTTTAAGAAATCCACGCCTATTGTAGGCCTTGAAAAACTATTCTTTAAGAAATCCACGCCTATTGTAGGCCTTGAAAAACTATTCTTTAAGAAATCCACGCCTATTGTAGGCCTTGAAAAACTATTCTTTAAGAAATCCACGCCTATTGTAGGCCTTGAAAAACTATTCTTTAAGAAATCCACGCCTATTGTAGGCCTTGAAAAACTATTCTTTAAGAAATCCACGCCTATTGTAGGCCTTGAAAAACTATTCTTTAAGAAATCCACGCCTATTGTAGACCTTGAAAAACTATTCTTTAAGAAATCCACGCCTATTGTAGGCCTTGAAAAACTATTCTTTAAGAAATCCACGCCTATTGTAGGCCTTGAAAAACTATTCTTTAAGAAATCCACGCCTATTGTAGGCCTTGAAAAACTATTCTTTTAGAAATCCACGCCTATTGTAGGCCTTGAAAAACTATTCTTTTAGAAATCCACGCCTATTGTAGGCCTTGAAAAACTATTCTTTAAAAAATCCACGCCTATTGTAGGCCTTGAAAAACTATTCTTTAAGAAATCCACGCCTATTTTAGGCCTTGAAAAACTATTCTTTAAAAAGTCCACGCCTATTGTAGGCCTATTCTTTAAAAAGCCCACGCCTATTGTAGGCCTTGAAAAACTATTCTTTTAGAAATCCACGCCTATTGTAGGCCTTGAAAAACTATTCTTTTAGAAATCCACGCCTATTGTAGGCCTTGAAAAACTATTCTTTTAGAAATCCACGCCTATTGTAGGCCTTGAAAAACTATTCTTTTAGAAATCCACGCCTATTGTAGGCCTTGAAAAACTATTCTTTAAAAAATCCACGCCTATTGTAGGCCTTGAAAAACTATTCTTTAAGAAATCCACGCCTATTGTAGGCCTTGAAAAACTATTCTTTAAGAAATCCACGCCTATTTTAGGCCTTGAAAAACTATTCTTTAAAAAGTCCACGCCTATTGTAGGCCTATTCTTTAAAAAGCCCACACCTATTGTAGGCCTTAAAAAACTATTCTTTAAGAAATCCACGCAGCATTTTCCAACCAAAGCGGCGGTAGTTTGTCATTCCGGATTTATGAAGCGTGAAAAGTGTCCCCATTCAGGAACTTTGAGAATTTTTCTAAAAAAAGCACTCTGTTTTCATATTTGATATTTTGAAGCTCCAAGTGAATATAAAACTTCTTCCCAAAAATTGTCAGTATAAATGTTTGTTAAATATAGCCCCAAATAAAATTCCCGAATAATTTTCTTTAGGTCTAAGTTCCTTGCGAAATTTTGAAATCTGAGTGCCTGTAATTTTCTAAGGACGGTGAACTAATAGACAATTTGCAAAAACATAGTCCATATATAAAGGTACCAATCGTATTTAAAGAAGAGGGTATAAATTGTTGACTCAGCCGAATTGTACGATGGGGTGTTTTAGGACGACCACAAAAATTTCAGTTTAGCGAATTATGAATGCAAATATTTAAGAATAAAAGTTTCGAACGTGGCAATTTCCTGAATACGGGAAATTAAGAAAAAAACTCTCAATTTTGGACAACCCTTTAGAATATATAACTTATGCGATAACCCAATTACAAACAGTGTACCATTGCTGCAATTCATGTTTATTTATGTTACCACCACCCATTGTTAGCCATTTGGAGTATTTCTCGTTAAGTACCATTTTTGTTTGGTTTTTGGCGATAATAATGGGCAGTTGTTTTGTGGCATTTCAATTTAAAAAAAAAAAATATTATTAAAATGTCCATGTTCTGCAGTGTATTGACCGAACATCATTGCCAGCTATATGCAATCGTTGTTGTTTTTGTTGCAGTTGTGTAGCAATATAATTTTAAGTTTTGCTGTTATTTATGTTCGAAATCGATGGCACAACTTGTAATTTTACCAATACTCCTGTACAAATGGGCATTATACATAATTATGGCATTGGCGAATTTCAATTATGAGTAAATCGTCATAGTTGTATAGGGGGAATTTAATTACATTTGTACAAAAAAAATAAATAAATAAAAACAAGTATGCGGAGCAGTATAGTCGGACGGGGCCGACCATATGATACCCTAAACAACTTTCACGAAAACCTAACTTTCTATATTGAGAGCTTGGGCAATATTTCGCGATATTTGCACCCTCTTGACCGACCAGAGGTCAACAAACATTACTACTTTCGAGTACAGCCTTTCTAATAGCTTGTTCAGATTCCCTTCACCGTGGGTTTTGTTGTGATGTTCGGCTTTCAATTGTGGCCTATAGATCGTCTCGAAAAAAATTAAGTTTTCGGCTACTCCATCCCAAATTTTTTATCAGCTCATCACCAAAAATTATAGGCGTTGTCCTTGACCATGCCCGGATCCTCATGGAAAATTTCAAATCGATCAGCGCTTTACTTTCGCCCTCTATTGTGGTAATGGTTTACTAAATAATATATGAATGTACATACGACAATATAATTGGTATCAATTTAAAGTTCAACCACTCCTCTTGGATATACTATCAACTTCTCGGCTCTACGTCCTTCAGGGGTAAACATGTAAGCTGTAAAATAATTGTTTTTCCTTTTTTAACACAAAAGTCAGGGTCCATTTGACCCGCTAAATATTGAACCATCTTTATCAAAACAGGCATGTTTACTCTCCGGCCCGATCCCCTTCTCTTTTTAAAAATTCGCCATGTTTGGCCCATTATTGCGGCCTCTCGAACGACCAAAAAAACCGACAAAAATTTAGTATTTAGTCCATTTCATCCCCTAAATATTAACTGATCTTTACCAAAAACAATAGGGGTCTTCATTGACCAGAACCCATCCTACATGCAAAATTTCGTAAAGATTGGTCCATAACTGTGCCCTGTAAGGTGTTTACAAATTATAATGGACAGACGGACGGATATATGACGATCGGTATGCTTAAAGATGGGTCTAGGACCAATATTTCACGGCGTTACAAACTCTTGGGGCTGCACAAAGCCATAATACCCTGACAACATAGTTGTGTATTCGCTTTACTTCTCCGATTTCAAAACTTCCAAAATCACCGAAGTAGCTTTTTATGAAGATCAAAGCACTAATATCTACCAAGGAAAAGTAAAATCGATGAAGAAAAATCCAAAGCCATTACATTTCCTAACAATAAATACCCCAAAATAAATCCTTATATAAAACTGAAGGTAAATGGTAAGGAATTACTTTTTTTCAAAATCCTTTAAATATTTAGGCTTTGACAAATTTTACCTTTAAAGGACATTTAAGGAGTGCATGTAATAAGGCTGTAAGATATGGCAAATCTTTATATGCTATGCTGAATAAAAAATCAAAATAAAGTTTTAAATTTGTATTCGACAAACTGATAAAAATAAAGATTTTGGACCATTTGATCCCCAACATCGCATTAAAAAGTCAACCACTCTTCTTGGATATACTGTCAACATAGCCGGTCTAGATTTGTGAAGTAAAGATATAACTATAGAATATGGAACTATAATTTTTAAGACATCCATGCTTGTTCATTGTTTAGATATCCCAAGTACAATTTCTAGATGTTCTGGTGATAGTTGTGGCCTCTAAACTTACCAGAAAAACCGACAAAAATAAAATTTGTAATCCATTTGACCCCCTAAAAATCGATCGGTGTTGATTTTGTCCAGAACAGAACCAAGATTTTGAATATAAATTATAATGGGCAGGCCGCTACTTGACCTAGTTGATCAAGTAGCGAGTGCCAGCTACTTCGTATGCGGAAAGGGCATCAAAAAATATATAAATGATATAATATTTTATATGGAAATCGTGAATACGGTGTTCATTTTCATACTATTATTCCGAATTCCAAACTTTCCTTCACATAATATCAAGTTTATATCCACTTAGTACCTTTCATACACATAAGCACATATTTCTGAAATCTCTTTCTTTTTTCCATTATACAGATTCAAAAGTGATCAGAATTTTAAAAATACATTTCGAAGACATAAGAACACATTTTCAAAACTAACTCCATATATCAATCGTATTATTAATTTTACAAAATTTAGTACCAGTTAATACCAACTTTTAGGTTCCCAGCTCTCTCCGTTACCCCAATCCAAACTGTACCAAATTTAGTATTATTTAGTACTTTTTGTTCTCAGAAGTACGTATTAAAAAAAAACTACCTCAATTCTACTTTCAAATGGTAATCTAAATTTAATAATTCCACCTCTAACTGTTCATCGAAATCCAAATTGTACCAGATTAGGTACCATTCTGTAGTTTTCGTACCCAAAACCATCTCAATCCTACACTACGACAGTAATCGTAGTTGCAGCTTTCAGGATTCCAGTTCTATACGTTCACAAAAGTTAAAATTGCACCAAATTTAGTACCTTTCCTAACCAATAAGTACGATTTTCCAAAACTACCTCATTCATGCACTACAATAATAATCTTATGTCAACAGTTAACGCTTCCAGCTCTATCCTTTTACCAACATCCAACCCAACCAAATTCTAAGGATCCCAGCCCTTCACATTGAACTAAATTTACCATATTTAGTACCACTTATAAGTTCGACATTCCAACACTATCTCCATCATGTACTCTAACAGTATTTTTAAATCCAAATTTCAATATTCCATCTCAATCCGTTCACTAAAATTTGAATTGTATTATATCTTGTACCATTTAGTGCCTTTTGTTCCCATTATTACGAATTTCCTAAATATCCTCAAACCTACATTCCAAAATTAATTTTAATTCCAGGCTATCCGTTTGCACATAATCAAGTTGTACTAAATATAGTACCATTTAGTACATATAAGTACTATACATTCATATCCATTCTTTCGTACACTTCAACAGTAACCATTATCCAAATTTTAGGTTTACAGGTTTCTTCGTTCACCCAAACCGAATTTGTGGCATATAAGTGCCAAAAAACTACGAATTCCCAAAGCTGTCCCTACAATTCAACAGTAATCTTTATTTCAATTTTCAGATTTTCAGCTCTATCCGTTTACCCAAAATAATTATTCTTCTCAATTTAGTAACATTTAGTAATCTTCGTATCCGTAAGTACGAATTTCGTAATCTACCTTAATTCTACACTCCAGCAGTAATTTTAATTCCCTAAGTCTAGACACCAGCTCTATCTGTTCACCTCAATCCAACTTTTACTAAATTTAGTACTTTTCGAACACACAAATACGATTTTTTAAAGATACTTCAATCCTGTACTCCAATAGTAATCCTACTTCCTATTTTTAAGTATTCCTCAAGTATCCTCAAGTCATTGACCTCGGATTAAAGGTCATTGGCACCGAATTAAGGCTTAATCCGGATTAAGGGTCATTGGCCCCGGATTAAGGTTTAATCCGGATTAAGGGTCATTGACCCCGGATTAAGCCTTAATCCGGATTAAGGGACATTGACCCCAGTTTAAGCCCTTATCCGGGGTCTATAACCCTTAATCCGGGGTCAATGACCCTTAATCCGGATTAAGGCTTAATCCGGGGTCAATGTCTCTTATCCGGATTAATGTTTAATCCGGGGTCAATGACCCTTAATCCGGATTAAGGCTTAATCCGGGGTCAATGACCCTTAATCTGGATTAAACCTTAATCCGGGGCCAATGACCCTTAATCCGGATTAAGCTTTAATTCGGTGTCAATGACCTTTAATCCGGATTAAGCCTTAATTCGGTGTCAATGACCTTTAATCCGGATTAAGCCTAAATCCGGGGTCAATGACCTTACACTGGATTAACCTTTAATCCGGGGTCAATGACCCTTAATCCGGGGTCAATGACCTTTAATCCGAGGTCAATGTCCATTAATCCGGACTAAGCTTTAATCCGAGGTCAATAACCTTTAATCCGGATTAAGCTTTAATCCGAGGTCAATAACCTTTAATGCGGATTAAGGTTTAATCCGGATTAAGGGTCATTGGCCCCGGATTAAGCCCTTATCCGGATTAAAGGACATTGACCCCGGATTAAGCCTTAATCCAGGGTCTATAACCCTTAATCCGGGGTCAATGCCCCTTAATCCGGATTAAGGTTTAATCCGGGGTCAATGACCCTTAATCCGGATTAAGGGTCCTTGGACATGGATTAAGAGTTAATCCGGATTAACGGTCACTGATCCCCGTATTACGACTTAATCCGCATTAAAGGTTATTGACCTCGGATTAAAGCTTAATCCGGATTAAAGGTTATTGGCCTCGGATTAAAGCTTAATCCGGATTAAAGGTCATTGACCTCGGATTAAAGGTCATTGGCCCGGATTAAGGGTCATTGACACCGGATTAAAGGTTAATCCAGTCTAAGGTCATTGACCCCGGAGGTTAATCCAGTGTAAGGTCATGACCCTTAATCCGGATTAAGGCGTAATCCGGGGTCAATGACCCTTAATCCGGATTAAACGTTAATCCGGGGTCAATGGCCTTAAATCCTTTAATCCGGATTAAGGGTCATTGGACCTGGATTAAGAGTTAATCCGGATTAACTGTTATTGACCCCGGATTAACGGTCACTGCCTTAATCCGGGGTCAATGACCTTTAATTCGGATTAAGATTTAATCCGAGGTCAATAACCTTTAATGCGGATTAAGGTTTAATCCGGATTAAGGGTCATTGACCCCGGATTAAGCCTTAATCCGGATTAAGTGTCATTGGCCCCGGATTAAACCTTAATCCGGATTAGAGGACATTGACCCCGGATTAAGCCTTAATCCAGGGTCTATAAACCTTAATCCGGGGTCAATGCCCCTTAATCCGGATTAAGGTTTAATCCGGGGTCAGCGACTCTTAATCCGGATTAAATGTTAATCCGGGACCAATGACCCTTAATCCTGATTAAGCCTTAATACGGGGTTAATGACCTTAAATCCTTTAACCCGGATTAAGGGTCATTGGACCTGGATTAAGGGTTAATCCGGATTAACTGTTATTGACCCCGGAATAACGGTCACTGATCCCAAATTAAAGACCTCGGATTAAAGCTTAATCCGGATTAAAGGTTATTGACCTCGGATTAAAGCTTAATCCGGATAAAAGGTCGTTGACCTCGGATTGAAGGTGATTAGCGCCGGATTAAGGGCCATTGACCCCGGATTAAAGGTTAATCCAGTGTAAGGTCATTGACCCGGATTAAGGTTAGACAAAAGGGAAGAACTAGAATTCTGAAATTTGGAATGTGGTTCACTGATGGAAAGTTAGAAAGAGGTAGATGTTCCATTTTAGAAATTCCTACTTATGTGAATGGAAAGTACTAAATGATACTAATTGCTTTTAGTTGAACGTATACTAGAGCAATACTTATAAGTAGGAATTAGGGTTACTATTGGAGTACAGGATTGAAGTATCTTTTAAAAATCTATTTATGTGTACGAAAAGTACTAAATTTAGTACAAGTTGTTTTAAGGTGAACAGATAGAGCTGGAGTGCTGAATTTGGGAAATAAAATTACTGCTGGAGTGTAGAATTAAGGTAGTTTAGGAAATTCGTACTTATGGATACGAAAAGAACTATATGTTACTAAATTGAGAACAATAATTATTTGGGGTTAACGGATAGACCTGAAAACCTGAAATTTTAAATAAAGATTACTGTTGAGGTTTGAGCTAGGACAGGTTTGGGAATTCACATTTATGGCACCTATATGCCACATATTGGGTACGAACGAAGAGATCTGGAAACCTAAAACTTTGGATAATGGTTACTGTTGAAATGTATGAAAACAAAGTACTTAGGAATATGAATGGATATGAAAGTATAGTACTTATATGTACTAAATGGTACTATATTTAGTTCAACTCGATTATGTGCAAACGGATAGGCTGGAATCTAGAATTTTGGAATTAAACTTTGAATGTAGGTTTGAGGAAGTTTAGGAAATTCGTATTTATGGGAAAAAAACACTGAATGGTACAAGATATAATACAATTCAGATTTAGTGAACGGATTGAGATGGAAAACTAAAATTTGGATTTCAAAATACTGTTAGAGTAAATGATGGAGATAGTGTTAGAAATATGAACTTATAAGTGGTACTGAATATGGTACAATTTTGAGCAATGTGAAGGAATAGGGCTGGGATCCTAAAAATTTGGTTGGAATGGATTTTGGTAAAAGGATAAAGCTGGAAGCCATAACTGTTTACTTAAGATTATTGTTGGAGTGCAGGAATGAGGTAGTTTAGGAAATTCGAAGTTATCGGTATGAAAAATACTAAATTTGGTACAATTCTAACTTTGGTGAAAGTATAGAACGGGAATCATGAAAGCTGCAACTAAGATTACTGTTGGAGTGTAGGATTGAGATAGTTTTGGAATATGGGTACAAAAACTACAGAATGGTACCTAATTTTTTACAAATTGGATTTCGATGAGCAGTTAGAGGTGGAATTCCGAGTACGAAAAGTACTAAATTTGGTACAATCTGGACTTTGGAGGAATAAATATAACTGTTAGAGTGCAGGATTGTTGTAGTTTTAGAATTGTGTGCTTATGAGTACGAAAAGTAATTAATAGTACTAAATTTGGTACAGTTTGGATTTGGGTGAATGGATAGGGCTGAAATCCTTAAATTTGGAATTGAGATTAGTGTTGAAGTTTAGGATTGAGTTATGGAGACAGCAGCACTAAAATGCACTGAAATTGAACCAATTTGGATTTGGAAGAGAGCTGGAAACCTAAACTTTTATTTTAACTTGTACGAAATTTTGGTAAAATTAGAAATACGAATGATATATGGAGATAGTCTTGAAAATGTGTACTTATGTGTTCGAAAAGTTTTGAATGGAACTAAAGGTGGAACCTCTAGGTATTTTCTGAAATATATAATTGATATTCTGATCACTTTTGAATCTGTATAATTAAAAAAGAAATGGTTTTTAGAAATTAGTGCTTATGTGTATGAAAGGTACTAACTGGTAATAGACTTGATATTAGGAAATCGGAACTACAGCAAAACAATTTTTACAGTATTCTGGATTTTCATATACAATACAAGAATTTCAAACTCTATCATTTCTAATCGCTCAATATCCGTGCTCATTTGTTATATAGTATTTAGTACATTTTAGTACAACTATTAGTAGTAATTAAAAATATATTTATACATAGCATTCTATTTGTAGAAGATGAAATTTCAGATTCCTATTTCTATCGATTCAATTGTAATTTTTATTTAGTGCTTTCTATCACTACTACTGTGCTAATTTCCAAAAAAAAAAAAACAGTAAGGAAATTAGTAAAGTCGGACGGGGCCGACTATTTGATACCCTTCACCACTATGGGTATATTAAACAGCTGATGATATTTATCTAAATGTGAATCTACCTAGATCTATCCATAAACATATCATTCGGTTGTTACAATGGGAAAAAAGTATGTAAATCGACTTCAAACAAATATAAATAGGTCATCCGTTGGGCTATGTCTGTACTTCTAGAAAACGCAACTACGTTATTATATGCTGAATTTTGTACGTTGTGCAAAATGTGATGTCAATCTGACTAACATGAGGAGTTTGATGCCCAATTTACTTGAAATCGGGCGAAAATATATATGGAGGCTCTATCCAAATATTAAGCGATTTCAAACAAACTTGTCACAGCTTAGGTTATACTAATTTCAGAACGTTCCTGGTTCCCTGGTGAGTCAATTATTTAAAATCAATCTATAATAAAAGGGAGCTATATCTAAATCTGGACCGATTTTCACGAAACCTGGCAGACATCATTCTAGGCTCAATTCAGTACGTTATGCCAAATTTCGGGCAAATCGAAAGATATATAGGGACTTTGAGGCACCATTTACATGAAATCGGACGAAACTATATATGGGAGCTATATCTAAATCAGGACCGATTTTCTCGAAACTTGGTAGACATAACTCTAGGCTTAATTCAATACGTTGTGCCAAATTTCGTGCTAATCAAAAGATCTATAGGGACTTTAGGGCACCATTTACATGAAATCGGACGAAACTATATATGGGAGCTATATCTAAATCTGGACCGATTTTCTCGAAACTTGGCAGACATCACTCTAGGCTCAATTTAGTACGTTATGCCAAATTTTGTGCAAATCGAAAGATTAATAGGGACTTTGGTGCACCATTTACATCAAATCGGACGAAACTGGGAGCTATATCTAAATCTGGACCGATATATCTAAATCTGGACCGAAACTTGGCATACATTACTGTAGGCTCAATTCAGTACGTTATGCCAAAATTCGACCAAATCGAAAGTAATATAGAGACTTTGTGCACCTTTTACATCAAATCGGACGAAACTATATATGGGAGCTATATCTAATTCTGAACCGATTTTTCCCAATTTCAATAGGGTTCGTCCTTGGGCCGAATAAGTGACCTGTGCCAAATTTCATCCAATTCTGATCATAAATGCGACCTGTACTTTGTTTACAATTTAACATGGACAGACAGACAGACGGACAGACGGACGGACATGCATAAATCGACTTAAAAAGTGATTCTATGCATATTCTCAAAAGGAACTATGTGTCTATCTCGTTTCCTTTTGCCTGTTACAAACATATGCACAAAGACATAATACCCTGTACCACAGTGTGGTGAAGGGTATAAAAAATATGAATATCATTATATTTGTAATAGTTAAATGTATATACGAAGTTCTGTCTCAATCGATTCTAGTGTAACATAATATTAAGTGATTATTTATACTCATTCAAGTCGAGCTTGATGATCTAAGTTTTGCAATGAAAAGGAAAGCCAGGAGAAGAACCTACGCACCCACCATTATGCGACGCGTTTCGCCGTTGGTTAAGCGGCTCATCGGGCATATTGGGCTATGTGGCTTTACAAAGGTCGTACGTTGATAGCTTGTATTTATTCCGCCCTGATGCGAAACTTGCATATGCGAATTAAATTCAAATTTGTCAAAGTTGTCTTCATTCTACGAACAGTCCTTTTCATAGTAGATTCTTGTTGTAGCGATGGATAATTAATCCACACACCTACAATTGCTTCCATGGTATACACATGTTTTTGCGCAACCGTTTTGGAAGTGTGTTAATGGCTCAGAACGTTAAGTGGCCTGGCAACATTTGTATTGCTCCGATTACCTAAGTTCGAGCCCTAGCCGTGCTCAGCTGAAATTAATTTTTGTTATTGGAATTTTGCCTTGTAAGGGCAGTGATCATTTGAAAGTAATTTTAAGTGATTATTTTTACTCTTTCGAGTAGAGCTTGATGATGATCATCATAATCACTTAAAATTATATATGTACCTATTCCATTCAAACATAATATTAATTACTTTTTAGTACCTCTTAGTACTAAATTCCAATTTCACAAATTTCACTTCGCTCGTTCTACACAACGCTACGGACCAAATTTCAAAGTTCTACTTCTAACCGTTCCGGCGTAATACAATTTTTAGTATCTTTTAGTACGAAATTCCAAAAACCCCGCCTTATTACACGCCTACGCACCAAACCCGACCTACATAGCAAATTTCAAGTTTCTAGCTTTAGCCGTTTCGTCTGCGTGTTGATGTTTAGTCAGTCACTTATAACGCAACTCTTTTATATATACACATGTAGATATATTCGCTTTGTATGAATTTTAAAAACCGCCCAAATTTTTACACTTTGTGTCGGAGGTACCAGAAGAAATGTACCGATGGGTTTGGTATAATATTATGCCGATGTGCCTTTAACGGAAATCGAATACTTAGCTTCATATAATATTTTCAAAATTTCGTCATTTTGTGGGGGTTTGACAGAAAGTGTGGATTAATTTATTCCATCTTCGAATTTGATCTAGGATTGGTAAAATTATTACCAGGTTGGCAGGTTTGGTTGAAAGTGGGTTTCACACGAGATTTACAACATTTTCAAATGTTGACCCTTGATGGGGATGTTGACCCTTTGTGGGCATGTTTGTAAAGAAATATTACGATTTACTTGCTGAATTATTCCAGGATACTTCAAGGATACTTTTTTGGCCATTAGATATATTCATTATTTTGAATTCTGTTCAAATCTCACTAATCGACAAGCTATCAAATCACAATTATTCGAAATAAGGAGCAGATTTTCGCATATGTTTCATTGACAGCAGGATGTAAACAAAAAAGACCACACACTCACTCACGCACACAAACACAATTTCATAGATGTATGAAACATATGCTGCTGTTTGGCCTGAATGAATGACAGCTTAAATGTTTGTCTCCGCAAAGAACAATACACGCAAAACGAAATGAAAAAAGAATAATAACAAATACATCGACACACTCACACACAAACACGTAAATAAACAACAGAGGTCATCAATAAAGCACAGCTGACGCAAATATGGCCATCTAAAACGAGTCATTTTGTAATTTGTGTTACGTTTTTTCTCGCTAGTATGAGTGTATATGTGGAGTATTTTTGGGGACAAAATTGTGCTTTCTAGTTTTTAAGATATGAGTCATTTCAAAATTGCGAAATTTCGCATCAATCGAACAAACATAGCGTCCTTGCACGTAAGTGCAACATAGTCTGAACTGATTTCAACAGAATCCAAAACACGTTATGCGCACACATTGTTCTATGCTCAATTCGGTACGCCATAGAAATTTTCAAATCAATCGAGCAAGCGTGAGGTGCATCATCTTAATGAAATTAGACGAAACTACTACTACTATGTTACACACCTCATTTTACACTTCATTCAGTACAATGTGCAAATTTTTGTCTCATTGCAAAAATATGATGACTATTTTCCGGAAATCTGACGAAAATATATATGGGAGCTATAACAATATTGCTAAAGATCACTCATTTATATTTTGTAAATTGTTATAGATTTTCCCCTTATCTATCGATTGAAGATGTTGTTTACCTATGTACAAAGAATCTAAAATGTTCTGATTTTCTAAATTTTAGAAGAATTTTCCAATCTTCATACCATATGTGCTTTAAATTTAAGGAATAACTCATAATAAATTTTCTAGACAAAAAAAATGTGGCACTTAAATGAATTGGTTTTTAATGGATCTCCTCTATATATTTGACCCCCACTGTAGCCAAAAGTTGAAACATACGAATATGCCAGCAGCAAAGAAGGCAAAAACTGAAACAATAATAACTTTTTTTTTCGTCAACACAAGGAGAATAAGGACTCATCGAAATAAATGATGATTTTGATGACTACCCACGCCCACATTTCTTCAAAGCAAAAACAACAATCATGTGTGTTTTTTTTCAATCTCGATGATGGCAATTGTATGAATGAACCGTATTAAATGACAAAGTAATTTGATGTCAACATACTGACTGATGACACTCTGTATACCGCTCACAACACATCACATATGGTCGAATGACTGACTGGTTGGTTCGTTTTGCTGGCATTTTGTCTAACACTGCCACCAGTCCAAAGGAGATAACATCAGATTAAAAAAAAAAAAACATATATATAAAACATATTGCATATATATACATAAAAAGAATATTTCAAACACAAAGCTGGAATTATGCCCATTTACATATTGTGAGAAGATGGAAGATAAAAATAATATACATTGGTTGGTCCTTTCGTCCTTCCATCCATGGTTTGTTTGCCATTAAAATTAGAATAAAATTTCCATTTGATTGACATTTACAATTAAAGGATATTATGTTGATATACAAAGGTAGTGACAAATTAAAATTACTGCTTATAAAATGGGCTGTGTTAAACATAATATATAACTTGTGTTCGGTTTTCATCAGTCACGTTTTTAGAATTTAGAATGTTGGTGACAGATTGATTTGGTATGTTTGTTGTAATAAATTATGTATTCTGCAATGTTCGCTGAGATATCTTTTTCCGAAAAAAAATATTTTTATACCCTACACAACTTTGTTGTCAGGGTATTATAGCTTTGTGCAGCCCCAAAAGTTTGTAACGCCGCGAAATATTGGTCCTAAACCCAATAGTCGTCATATCTCGACTAGCTGAGTCGATCAAGACATGTGTGTCCGTCCGTCCGTCCGTCTGTCCATTATAATTTGTAAACACGATACAGGCCACAGTTATGGACCAATCTTCACGAAATTTTGCATTTAGGATGGGTTCTGGCCAATGAAGACCCCTATTGTTTTTGGAAAAGATCGGTTAATATTTAGGGGATGAAATGGACCAAAAACTTTATTTTTGTCGGTTTTTCTGGTCGCTCCATAGGCCGTAATTATGGCCCAAACACCGCGAATTTTTGCATGGAGAAGGGGATCGGGCCAAAGAATAAGCATGCCTGTTTTGATAAAGATCGGTCAATATTTAGCGGGTCAAATAGGCCCTAACTTTTGTGCGAAAAATGACAAAATTAGTATTCTATAGCGTACTGAAGGACATAGACCAGAGAAGATGGCAGTATATCCAAGAGGAGTGGTTGACCTTTAAATTAATACCAATTATATTGTCGTAGGTACTCGGATGCGGGAGTTACACTTAAATATTTACAGGTGCTTACGTATTCATATATTATTTAGTAACCTATTACCACACTGAAGGGCGGAAATATAGCGCTGATCGCTTTGAAATGTTCCATGAGGTTCCAGTTATGGTCAAGGACAACGTCTAAAATGTTAGGTGACGATCAGATAATAATTTTTCGGATGAAGTGGACCGAAAACTTAATTATTTGTACTTCTCGAGTAGAAAGCCGAACATAACAACACAACCAACGGCGAAGGGAATCTGGACAAGTAATTAGAGGGTCAGCAAATGTTAGCCAGTCAAAAGTGTGCAAATATCGCGAAATATTGCCCAATCTCAGAATATAGAACCACAGAATGTAAGATTTTCATGGAAGTTGTGTAGGGTATCGTATGGTCGGCCCCGTCCGACTATACTGCTCCGCTCACTGGTTTATGTTTATCATTGCTTTAATAATTCTATATCAGAGTTTTTTAAAGGTTAAATTTCAAAATATAATTCCAATGTTAGCAATTGATAATTTACAACTATATTCAAAATTAGAGAAATGCCAATATTTAGATAAAAATAAAAATTGGAAATATATTTTTTTAATTGTACTGCAGTGAAGTAAAGTAACAAATTTCGAAAGTTTCGAACGATATATCGGCTTTAGACTTTAAGAGCCTTTGAACCAAATCTGTTTCAGATAACTTGGAGTCGATGTTGAAATGTCCGCCTGTTTGCCTATTTAACACATCGTAATATTTAATCAAACATACATCAAGTTCGAAGATGGAGGATATCGGTACACCCCTTCTTCGCCACAATATTGACATGATTTTGAAGAATACCAGTCGAAGATTAGTATTTCCGGTCCACTCCTTCTCGTACCACCTCCACAATGCTTTGATTAATTGTAAACATGGTCAAGACTTTTTATTTATCACATTCCACAAATATTTATTGGAAATAGGCAAAAAGATTTTGAGGAGTGGAAATTCCTTAATTAAGAACCATGAAGCTGAAATCCTGCATAGGCCAATTTTGGGTCGGAGTTTACAAATGGCATGGGGTCAAAGTCATAATTTTATTATTTTTTTTTTTCTGAATAAAATTTGTATTTGAAATAGAGAAAAAACGATAAGTTCGGCCGGGCCGAACCTCCACCACATATATACTGACAGGTACTTGCAATAAAAATATAGTGAACATACCAAAAAGTGTAATTATACCGACCTTTCTACAAACCGATTATGGTTCTAAATATTGGTCCTAGAACCCATGTTTCTTTGGACCAAATTTGTTTCAAAAAATTTTGATTTCAACCAAACTTTGCCCATATTATTATTTCTTTGAAAATTAGTTCGAACATGAGCAGTATCGGTCTACTTCTGCGGGTTACAGTTCATATATATGAAGATATATATATATAGATGAGGTTAATTATCGAACCTTATGTTCTATTTTTTTTTTTTTTTTGTCGTAGCAGATGAAATGATTACAACAGAGTCTTAGAACCAAACCCAAACACGGAACAAATCATATAACTATTTTAATATAAACCAGTGAGCGGAGCAGTATAGTTGGACGGGGCCGACCATACAATACCCTACACAACTTCCACGGAACTCTAACTTTCTGCGGATGTTTATTCTGAGCAATATTTCGCGATATTCGAACCCTATTGCCCAATTAGAGGTCAACACCCCTCTTCCTACACAGACATATATTCCGAATATTACTAATATTCAGTACAGGCCCTCTAATTAATTTTCCAGATTCCCTTCACCGTGGGCTGTGTTGTGATGTTCGGCTTATAATTGTGGCCTATAGATCGACTCCAAAAACATACAAAAAAAAAAAAAACTTTTCGGTCCACTTCATCTCAAAAAAATTATTATCTAATCATCACCGAAAATTATAGGCGTTGTCTTTGACCATACCTGGACCCTCGTGGAAAATTTCAAACCGATCAGCGCTATATTTTCGCCTTCCAGTGTGGAAATTGGTTATTAAATAATATCTCAGTCGTAAGCACCTGTAAATATTTAAGTGTAACTCCCACATCCGAGTACATACGACAATATGACTGGTATCAATTTAAGAGCCAATCACTCCTCTTGGATATACTATCAACTTTTCAGGTCTATGTCAGGAGTAAATTAATATGCTATAGAATACATGTTTTTTGTAATTTGTCACTCAACAGACAGGGTCCATTTGGCCCGCTAAATATTGACGGATGTTCATCAAAACAGGCATGCTTATTCTTTGGCTCGATAGCCTTCTCCATGTAAATTTTCGCGATGTCATGTAAATTGCGGCGTCCAGAAAATCAGACAAAAATAAATATTAACCGATCTTTACCAAAAATAGGGGTCTTCATTGGCCAGAACCCATCCTACATGCAAAATTTCGTGAAGATTGGTCCATAACTGTGGCCTGTATCGTGTTTACAAATTATAATGGACAGACTAGATAGACTCAGCTAGTCGAGATATGACGATCGGTATACTTAAAGGTGGGTCTAGGACCAATATTTCGCGGCGTTACAAACGATTGGGGCTGCACAAAGCTATAATACCCTGACAACATAGTTGTGTAGGGTATAAAAAGGGGGTTATACGAGGACGACCGCAAAAATTGGGCGAATATTAAAACTTTTTGGTAGAGAGATTAGTTACCATATACGACTACAAATTACCAAATTGCAGCAAATATGGTTGAAAAGCGCGCTTAAGAACCCCAAAGTATTGAAAATTGGGGGTACATATCCGAAAAAAATTACCTATATAATTTTTTGTGGAGAGATTTGGCACCTATTAAGGACTGAAAATACTAAAATACGAATACGATCAAAACCCCAAAAATACTGAAAATTAGGAGGTACCGTTATATGGGGGCTACCAGAAAAAGTGGACCTATATTTATAATTTTGTGTGGAGACATTTAGTACTCAATAAGAACCCAATGTACCAAATTTCAGCGTATTCGGTTAAAAAACGCGCTCAAGTATCCCATAACACCGAAAATTGGGGATACTGTTATATGGGAGCTATGCCTAAGCGTGGACCGACATATCCCATTTTTTACTAAAAAATACATGCTATGACAAAGATAGACTATGAAAAAATTTCTAAAATCCAATGAGCTGAGCAAGATGGCAGGCAATAATGATAACCTTTAAAATAATTATAATATATACAGTATTTTTCGGTTAAGTGCACATCAAAGTTGCACAATTTTTTGTTCAATTAACCGAGGAACCAATTATCCGATACCCGCTTAATTGAACTGGTTGTTCAATTACAGAAATCACGCATAATTGGGCGATATTAATATCAATTGTTATTGTCGCTTTCTCGCGGGTTTTCCTTAGAAATAAACATATGTTTTCAATTAGTAGATATGTACCCTAGTGTTTTTCATACATGATGTCAAATATTAATGTAGAGCCAGTAAGGAAAGTAACAAAGTAGGACTGGGCCTACAATATGATACCCTTCACCACTTTGGTGTATTCTACATATGTACCCTGACAGACGTCGCTCTTCGAAGGAACAAACGAAAATTTTTCAAAAAAAAAAAAAAAAAATTGTGTGCGAATTGGACAATCTTTGGGACTTTCGCACACAACTTACATCAAAATTGGAGCTATATGTAGATCTGAACCGATTTCCAAGAAACTTAGGACAAATCATTCTAGGCTTAATTTAGTACGCTATGCAAAAGTTCGCGCAAATCGGAAAATATATAAGGGCTTTGGTGCACCATTTACCTATATATGGGAGCTATATCTAAATCTGAACCAATTTTCACGAAATTTAGCACACAATATCCTAGTCATAATTCAGTATGCTATGCAGAAGTTCGTTAAAAATCGAAAAATATGTATAAAATCGGACGAAAATATATTGAAACTATATCTAAATTTGAACCGATTTTTCTCAATTTCAATATAGGGTTCGTCCTTGGGCCGAATAAATTTGGTGTACCAAATTTCATCTAAATCGGATTATAAATGAAAACAGTGCTTTGTTTACAATTTAACATCAACAGAAGGACGGATATGCATAAATCGACTTAGAAAGTGATTCTATGCATATTCTCAAAAGTTAACAAGTGTCTTTAAAAATGCCAGATTATTTATCAATAATAATACAATTAACCGGTGAAAATAAAAGGAAGTTTATTTTTGAAGACATGAGTTTTTAACCAATTAAACGGGAAAATCAATTAACAGGGATTAATTATCCAAGGAAATTTACATGTGTTTTCGTATGCAATATTTTGTTGCCCCATCATGAGGTTCATTTAAGCGGGGAAACCAATTAACCGTAGGGTCAATTAACCGAAAAATACTGTATTTTAGAATATTCTAAATTTTAACAGATATAAAAAATTAAAACTTTCTTTGCAAAATATATATGGGCAATATTGCCAATTTTTTAACATAGCTGAAGCTGAGGTTCACCCCTTTATAACTCGGGAACTACTTAAGTATATGAAAAAAAGTGAATAGTTTTGGGTTAATTGATCTGTCGTTGCAAACTGTTCATGATATTGACCTCCAAACTTTATTTTGGTGGAAGCTGTGTCTACTTAAATGTAAAAAAATGTGTAAAAACAGGTTGAGGCGAACCAGTTTTTTTATGTTCTCTATCGATTTGTGATTAAACCACTCATTTCACGGTCTTCGTGTCAAAGTAAAACTAGAAGCCAACAAAATGGGGACTACGACCCTTATGTATCATTTTTCAAAATTTTAACTACATCTACCTTTAAATGATGCTGACATTTTGAAGCTCGATTTTGAGTGTTTTTTTAATTTTACTTCTAGCTTTAATACACAAACAGGAATTTATAAAAATCGATTATAAGATTATTGTGGTCGCGAATCTGCGTAATTTGATATGTATTTTGTGTATGTAGTATGCACAGCTTCAGAGTAATAATCATCCGAAGGTGCGAATTTCGTGCGATCAAATTTCTAAAAAACCTATTTTTCGGGCCAAATTTTTAGATCTGTCAACTGAATGATATGGGTACCCGCGATCAATAAGGTCTTTTACGTTTCGGATGATATAAAATCTTCTTCGTGAAAATCCATCTACTAGAACGGCGGGAACTGGCCTTCCGAAAACACGAAATTTGGCAAAAAATGTTTTTGAAAATATCGCGGATTTATTTGCGTTTTCTGTGTATCATTACCGCTTCAATAAATGACCTCATACGGATTTTGATCTTTTTCGAAAATAGAACTTTAAAAACTTCAGCCGAAAGAGAGATGTACCCAATTTATCTCAAAAATAAATTGTGCTGGCACATCCATGGTTCTTAATGGACCACATTGAAATGGTATAGATTGATGTATTTTTTTAGGGTGCACATCGAAATCGGATGCGCGTTAATGGCATATGGAGTTTTCGGAAATTATTCGCGTTTTACGATTTTTTGGGTACTTCAATGTAACGTGCGGCACATCTTAGCCGTCAAATGAAATTTCGCAAAGTATATATGGATTGGAAGATAAACTTCAGTACTTCGTGGAAACCGCATGCGCATCAAATGATTTTGAGAATTACGCGATTTAGACGCAATTTATCTCAAAAATAGTGTGAGCTGGCACATTCATGGTTCTTAATGGACCACATTCAAGTCAGTATAGATCGATGTATTTTTTTAGGGTGCACACCGAAATCGGATGCGCGTTAATGACATATGAAGTTTTCGGAAATTATTCGCGTTTTACGATTTTTTGGGTACTTCAATGTAATGTACGGCACATCTTAGCCGTCAAATGAAATTTCGCAAAATATATATGGATTGGAAGATAAACTTCAGTACTTCCTGGAAACCGCATGCGCATCAAATGATTTTGAGAATTACGCGATTTACACGCAATTTAAAATGTATATTTCATAATATTATTTTATTTTAAGATTTATTCCTATTTATAGAATTGTAAGATTTATCGGAAGGGTCTTGATATAATCCGCAAGGCATATACTTATACATAAAAAGTTATTATTATTATATATGTCAATTTTTCGGCGAAATTCGGGTAAAATAGCAGAATAACCCCAACATTTTTTTCTGAAATTTCTTGTATAAAATTAAAAAAATAAATATGATGACATTATTTTTTCGAACCAAAAACAAATATTTTTCCTCAATATCTTGTTTTGCTGTCGCTTTGATTTAGAAACCGCTACACGGACTTGTGTGATTTTGATACCATTTGATTCATCATGGTGTTTAGATTATGTAGATATTTTTAAATTATTTTTTAGGTGTGTATATGTCATTAATATATTGAAAATATTGAAATAATCTGCTATATATTTTTTATTTTTCTCATATTTCGCGAATATGTGCAACTTTATCGTAATTATTATAATATATTCATATTCTTATTTTACGGAGGAAGATATATATCAACGTTTTTGGTAAATATAATAAACGGCGTAATTTTAAGATTTTTTTCTTATGTCCAAAATTAAAACCTCGATAACTTTTGCGCGCATCAACCAAAAATTTGATCGCGAACGGTTTCGGAGTCAGAACATTTTTCTCTATATGTGTACCAAAAATCATTGATGTGCCACAAAAACAAAAAAGCTGATTTTTTGAAAATGGAATATTAACAAATTGGCAATATTGCCCATATACATATACAAATCTTAAAAATTCCTTCAAACATACTATTTAAAAATCCACACTTATACCTCATATAATTCTCTATTTGTCACATTCGTTTGATATCCATGTCTATAGTTCTGTAGTGGTTAATAATCCTTGAAAACAATTTTTCAAAGACTCCCACTTATTGCTCGAATTACCAAGATTTTTTTCCCATAATATACCATAATGTTTTTTTTATAAAATTTTATATCCCACAATATTATGCTGTTGATTTTCATTTACATATTATAATATCTGCCATTTTAATGTCATTTACTTTTCCCAACCTTAATATAAACAAATATAACAAATCTGTGTATGTGCATCAATAAAATAAATATTTTCTATATTTCAATTACTGTGTTGATTCGAATTTCATAGAAATGATTTTTTAGTGTATTGAAACTCTATGAACTGACCGATTAAATAGAAACTAATTTTCAAATAAATATTTATTTAAATTTTAGTTTAACAATTTGCCGCAATCAAAGCAATTGCTTTTAACAACAACATTGATATATTTTAATTTAGTATTTTCTTTATTTAGAATTATCATCTTTATCTTTCATTCCATTCAGTTTTCTAATGGCCCAAGGGTATTGTCGGTCATTAAATATTTAAATAAGGCAAAAACAAAGGTTTGTCAGTACGAATAAAAATAACAAATTCACTGCGAACGCATTTACCTTTTCTACTCGCACGAATCCGAACGAGTAAAACAAAAAGATGAAATAAACAAAAATGAAATCCTTCTTTAATGAATGACAGCCATTTATGCCTACAATGCCACCATGCTTAAGTTTCTGACAATCTATTGTTTGCGTTACCCATTTCATTATTTATGACTTTCCTTTAAATATTTTGTTTTATTGTTGTCTTCGTATACATCTCATTATCATGATAAATTTATAGTCTAAGAAATAATAATAATAACCTGAACAAAAGAAATGGAGGTTGAACGTAAGCAATAAATAAATTACTGTGGTTTGGAGATTATTTCAAGGCAGAGAAATCGAATAGGTATACTTCTCCTGCATCATTGCAAAAATGTACTTAACGCATTGAAAATATGTCCCTAAAATCCAAGCTTCTAGTCTGAATATACCTTTAAGATATGTTCTTAAAAAATCACGAACCTAGTCGGAACATAACTTAGAAATATGCCCTTAAACTCTACGTTTCTAGCCTGGATATGCCTCCAAAACATGTCCCTAAAACCCATGAATATTCCTTAACACAAGTTCTTAACTACACTCATCTAATCTGGGCATACCTTAAAAATGCTCTTAAATGGAAAAAATACACGCCTTTAGCTCAGATAGTCAATAAAACATTGCCTTTTATGCTCAGATAGTCCTTCATAAAAGGATGGCGTAGGGGATGATAGATACCAAGCAACGGCTCTGATTGGCTTTAACATGGCGAAGTCCAGGATTATCTTGGTCCCTCTTTCATCTCAATTGTGGACACTGACCTCCCCGCGGTGCCACTTGGGGAGCTATTCTCGTCACCCGCTGAAATAGTTAGTTAATATGTGCCGCGGGTTCAACCATAACAACTATAAAAAATGGGTTTAGGCGTCGGCTTAGTTGTCCACTCTCGGAAAACCCAACCTACTATGAAAACGCTAAGAAAAAAAAATGCCAAAAAGCCAAATCGGTAGGGAAAATATCTTTGGCCCCACCATCGGAAAATTTAGCCTTCATGAAGAAACATCCGACAACGGCATGAGGTTGATTGACTTCGCGGCAGCAAAAAACATGGTAGTTAGCAGCACCAGATTCAAGCATCTCGATATACACAAGGCCACCTGAACCTCTCCTGATCAAGCAACGAGAAATCAAGAGGTAGCCGAGGCCTACTCCGCTCAACTTAACCATCTGCTTGAAGAAAGCACTTCTTGTCCCGATAATAGTATAGAATCACAATGGCAAAGAATTGCCCACTCCCTACAAACTGCAGCAAAAGCAACACTTGGGTACGAAAAACTACCACCAAGAAACCCATGGTACGACCAGGAGTGTCGTAATGCTACTGATGTAAAAAACGCAGTGTATAGGACAACCCTGCAGACGGTAGCAACACGTAACGCGATGGAGTGTATACCATCTAGCCAAGATGAGGTCATAAAAGCAATTAACCGACTCAAGAATAACAAAGCAGCAAGAGCCGATGGGTTACCAGCCGAACTATTCAAGACTGGTGGCCAGATGCTGGTCAGGAGCATGTACCAGCCGATTAGAACAATTTGGCTAGAGGAATGCATGCCCAATGATTGGAACCTTAGCATCCTGTGCACAAAAAAAGGTGACAAGACGATATGTGCCAACTATAGAGGAATAAGTCTCTTTCCCATCGCATATAAAGTACTATCCAGTGTGATGTTTGAACGATTGAAGCCAATGGTCAATGACATCAATACGGCTTCAGACCTGGCAAATCCACCATTGACAAGATTTTCACTCTGCTCCAAATCCTGGAAAAGACCCACGATTATAAAGCCGCATTCGGCAGCCCTATCCGTTCAGAAGTGTTTAAAGCCATGTCTACGTTCAGCATTCCTGCAAAGTTAATACGGCTATGCAGGATAACTTTAAGTGGCACAAGATCATCAGTTAAAGTAGGAAAGGACGTATCGGAGCCCTTCAATACCGAACGAGGATTCAGACAAGGTGACAGTTTGTCGTATGATCTTTTTAACATCCCACTGGAAAAGGTCATACGAGACGCAAAGGTGAACAGAAATGGCACTCTGTACACCAAACAACACATGTTACTCGCCTACGCCGATGACATCGATATAATGGGTCGAACATTGCGAGCGGTAACAGCCACCTTTGAACAAATTGAAAAGGAGTCTGCCAAAGTGGGTCTGGCAGTAAACGGCGAGAAGACCAAGCTGAAGGTACCAACGCGCAAGACGTCCAGTAGACTCGGACCAACTGTGGAACTTGAGAACTACCAAGTAGAAAACAACATCTTGGAACGTGGTCTTCCAAATTGGTGGATTTGCGCACAATACCGACGCGCTTGGAAATCCTTTTTAAGCTCGGCTTATGGAACAACCGTTATGTAACAAGCCAGCTATGTAAGTAGGTAAGTCCTTCGTAAAATAACATTTAATAACCTACGCTTATGCCTCAGATAGTCTTTCAAAAAAAAAAAAAATAAATAAATAAATAAATAAAAAATATTTAAATATTTCCGTTATTGGCTCAGTCCTTCAAAAATAATTTTTAGAAGTTTACGCTTATGGCTCAGACAGTCCAAAAAAAAAAAAATTAAAAAAAATAATGTTAAATAAAATAAAATTCCATGCTTATGGCTCAGATATTCCTTCAAAATATTATTCTAAAAAGTCCATGATAATGCCTCAGATTGTCCTTTACAAAGTATCATTTAAAAACACGCTTATAACTCAGATAGTCTTTCAAAAAATAATCTTTAAAAATCCACCTCAGTTAGTCCTTCAAAAATTAAATAAATAAACCTACTTATAGTTCTTAAAAAATATTCTTTAAAAATCCAGGCTTATGGGTCATCAAAAATATTCTTGAAACACATTATTTGCTTACTTGAAAGATAGTCGGAAATTTTTTAGACCACCTGTGTTTTTTTACTATTCTTACACAACGAAACCAAATGTTTTAAACTTACGTTGTTTTGTTTTGTAAATGATTCTAACCAACTTGTAAGGGAGAACGCAGTGCAGTGAAAGTTCCGCAGTTAGTTGCAGTAAAAGTTTGCGTTCTTTGTTTGCAGTTTGTTTTTTCTTCTTCTTTATTTTATTCTATTTAATTTTATTATGATTTTCTTACATTACGCTATTCAAAATGTATA